>NC_049206.1:47334291-47614291 GCF_013347855.1 Anguilla anguilla | reverse complement strand
TTTATGGGTTGATGCACATCCCAGCTAACGCAAAATGTTCTCACAATGTAATGGAATGTTTTGTCAAAGTTACATTAATAACGTTGCCAGTATATTGCAGGATCATTGTGAGAATGTTTTGTGTTAGCTGGGATGGAACTGGAAACAGGCTCTGGAAGACAGTGCTCTCGCACTGCTGCTCAGTGGGAGTCGCCAGGGAATACGACCACTTCCTGGGTCCCTCGCCACGCGATGTTGCACGAAGGCCGTATGTGCGGCCGTGTGACGCGCCGCTGCCAGCGGTGTGCTGTGAATATTTCAGAATGCGGGCAGGTGCCTGCTCATTAGCTTCAGTCATGCTGAATGGAAAATAAATGAGATCTCTATCAGGGCCCCGTCTTGATAGCTCACCTTGTCTCAGTAGGCTTCGACATCAAAGATAATCGGAGATATACATGGAGACCGGCAGAGGAGGCAAGGCGGCGGCTCACGGGTGCTTTCTGCACGCGCCTCCTGGAACCGTCCCCCGGCTGCTCCTAGCGGATAGGCTCACGCAGGAAAGAGAGCGGGGATCGTGAGCACCGGGGACGTGCGCACTGTATGGGGAAATGAACAGCCACGTCTGCATCCGTCAGGAGGGTATTCTTTCCACCTCCCTGACAGAAGGTGAATTTGTCTTGATCTGCGGCACACCTAATTGAGACGCAGGCGATGTGTCTATCCTGACATCACGGAATTTGAAAACGTTAAATTATTTCGCTGTGGGGATTAAACCTAATTTTCGCTTGTTCCATATTAACCTATTAGACGGGCTTATCTGCAATGCTAATGTGGCCGGGGACAGCTGTCATTGCGGGGGGAGAAAAAAAACATGATCCCGCAAAGCGTGAATGAATGATTCCGGCTCAGATTAGCGACTAGCGAAGCTCCCTGAGCCCTGGCGATAAGGCAGCGCAACTCCCGAGTGGCCAATAGCTCTGAGAAAGAGCCGACTGCAGACCGTGGAGAAATTGCGTCTTCCAGCTCGGGGCCCGCGGTCCCGGGGCAGCCGGGATGCACATTATCTAATGCTATGGAAATTCTGACAGCTTATCTGGGGTAGCTTAAAATAAGAATTTCCAATTTATTTATCTATTATTTGCAGGAGAGAAATTGAGTAACTCTGCTGGCGAGAACAATTTTGGTTTGATAAATTTCTCGAGAAAAGGAATATAAAACTAAAATTATTTGACAGACAGGTAGACAGACAGACAGACAGATAGATATATAGATAGATAGGTAGATAGATAATAAATAGATAGATAGATATTAAGAAAGAGAGAATCTATCATTATTTGACTGCGCTTCTCCATTTGTGGTCCTCTTGGTGATGCCAGCGCTTTTGTTTTCATTGTCCTGAGAGTTGACATAATCCCAGGATTTTCCTGCAGCCGACCCCCGCCTGCATCATCTTCTCACTGGGGCAGCTGGAGTTCACAGCTGAGAAGAAGGGGGGGGGGGGGGGGCGTAGGGGTTGGGCAACAATGGCAAGTTTCCCATGAGATGCGTAAATTTACAGATGGTTTGGAGGCCTTTGTGATAGAGAGAGTTACCAGTTTAATCCTATTAGTACTGCATAGCAGAGACCAGATCTGTGACAGGAAAGGCAGGGACTGGGGTTGACGAGTCACTTCTACTGGATGAACAGGAGCACTTGTGTAATGGAGACTGTTGCCCTCCCAATGTGTGGGATGTGAGACCAATGAAAGACAACGAAAGATGCAAAAAAATGAGGATACAAATATTGAAGTAACGCTACAAAGACAAGGACCGCTGGAAGCAAATGCCTTCATGAATGTGTCTGAAAGGAACTTCCAAGCACCACGTTTTTTTGGGGTCATTGAAATAAATTGGTAGAAACAGGAAGTGCACGAGGGTGTGAACTGTGAAGTTCAGGGGTGCCAGTGCGCTTTTGTTTTGCCCTGATTACGGGGCATTGTGCTTCAGAGCACTGGTGGTCTGACCTGTTGCCCTTACACATCCAGCCTGGCAACCAAAAGTCCTCCACTGTGAATGACGGGACTTGAGAGATGGGGCCAATACAGAAAGACAGTCATTTAGCCAAACAAGGCAGGATATGACTCATTAATGGCTGATGGCATGAATGAACAGTAAATTCATAGAAGAAAGGAACTCTGTTTAGGAGTTCTAATACTACATTTTGTCATTGGACAAGGTGTGTCCAGCTGCTAATCAGAGATACTCATTTTCTTTTCTCTCAATGCTGTGTCTTAATTCTCTCAGTTTTTGCCTCAGTGCACTGTGACAGAACAGCAAAAACAAAACGCACACAAATGACAAGTGAGTGATAATTATAATTATTCATGGTTGTTCTTGGTGTGATTACACCCTTAGCCCTATGTTATTATAGCACCACATATCTAAAAACCTCATTATTCGTGTGTGTGATTCGGTATTAGCATGGATTGTCATTAGACCTTTTTTAACAAGCAAGGGTAATAATAATCCCAATACTGTGTTTATTCACTGACAACTCCTGGGGGCATTGCCAGTGTGCTGATGTCATTATTTAGAGCACGACTGGACGAAATTGCCATGCCTACCCCAAGCAGCACTGAGCTACATAGAGACAGTTGAATATAATCATTCAGCTGCCTTCTGTATGGACTGATAAAATATAAGGACAGGGAATATGACAAAATGAGCTACATTGATGGACAGCTCCTCTGACCCTTCAACCATACGGTTTGAAATAGAAAGACGTCAGTTGAAGACTGCTGCTCTGGGAGTCTAATACATTAATGACCTAATTTACAATGAGACAAGATAACAGTTTATGCACAACTTCAGGAAAAAAATGTATTTCGTGAGATTGGTTTCATCATATTGTGGCCTTTCCACTGCAAGATATCTCGTTTTACAAATTGCCAGTTTGTGAAATAGTTTGCAAATGCCAAATTTACAAATTTTAGTAATTTGTCTGCTGATTACATTGGCTATTCACTAAAATTCCAAGGGATGAATAATTTACCAGAAAATACAAATTTTGAAATCTTGAAAAGCATAATGCTTCGGTTATGATAAAATATTGTGGGTTGTATGTGTATGCGTTTGTGTGTAAATGACCCCAAAGTCAAATAATGTATGTGTGTTTATTTAGTTATATATTTATTCTTTATTTTATTAAGAGAACCCAGCTGAGATCAACGCTCTTTTGCAAGGGGGACCTGGCATAAAAGACCGTTACAAAGACAAATCCAACAAAAATAATGACCATTTCTGTGATATTTCCCAGAACGACATGCATCATGTTTCACAGAAAGATGTTTTTTGTGCTTTAACATATTTTATATCAGTTAAGGAAATAAGAATCTCCTCTTCCTGTGAGTAATCAAATAGCCATCGCACAACGGCGTGTCAGTTGATGTTTGGCGTACGAGCAGCGACCAGGAGCAAGCAGGGCTGAATGTAAATACAGAAATCTTCACTCATTCCGGAAAATGAAATCACCGCCCTGCCTCTATCCCAGCCGCTGCCGCCGGAGACGCCAGATGTTTGCCGGGGATCAGATACGAAAGATTCCCTCCGCTCCTTTGTCCTTATCCACGTTCCTGGCCAGGGAAAAGCTTTCCAGCATCGATCGCTCTTTTACATGTAAGAGGGGGCTTTGGCATCTTCTCTTTTTTTTAAGGAATTGGTTCTCGGCGTTGTTTAGGTCCGTTGCGGCTGACAGACATGCACAGACATTAATGAGATTAAGACAGAGTGCCGTGCAAACTCTTCTGGGCGATGGCAGACTCAGGGGTGAGGGGGGCGCTGGACTGCTCTGCATCTGTGTGGGCAGAACAAACTTGGGTTGAGGGAGAGACATCTAGTTATCATTTGAACTGTCCATGTGCACTATAGTCAGAAACAGGGAATGCAAGAGGAGTATAAAAGAGTGGGAAAGTATAATTGTGAGAAAATACACAAGACAGGGAAATTGAGAGAGAATCAGAGAAACAATGTTTCTCATTGTGATTCACAGTGATGCTCATTCTTATTGAAAATCGGCAATTTTGTAGTATAATGGTTAAGGAACTGGCCTTTTCAACGAGAGATTGTAGCTTGGATTCTCAGGTAGGCCACTGCTGTTGTACCCTTGAGCAAGGTGCTTAGCCTGCATTGCATAAGTATATATCCAGCTGTATAAATAGACACCTTGTAAAAATGCAATAGGTGTATAAGTCACTTTGGATATGAGCGTCTGCTAAATGCCCGTAATGTAATGTAAAGAAAGCTATGTATTAAATAAAATGTAATAATTTGTGCATGTTCTGAGTTATAGCTGATTCTGTTTCTGGTGCTATATATTTATTTTATGTCATGCCAACAAAGCAGTTTGAATTGAATTGTAGCAGACATAAAAAGAGACGGAGAGAGTGTCTGCACACGGGGTGCTGTGTAACCTATATATGCAAATGCTCTGAATGTTCTTAGCTGGCGATTATGACCCGGCTGCGTTTTCTGTTAACCTCCATTACTGAACATCATGAGAACAGTGGTATGCCAGAGCATTTAGGTGTCACTGTGACAGCAGTTCCTTCTTTGAATGGCTGTGCTCTACAGACATTTTTATCGCTCCCTCCTGAGTACAGACTAATACAGTAAGCCCGGGAATTACAATGGCTTTCCTGCTGAATCCCTAATGGGAGGAAATAATGATATCAGCTCCCTGCTAATCTTCTCGGCTTGGCGCCTGCCGTAAGCCAATTTTGTCCCCTGTCACACTCTTTGTCATACGCTTTGACAAGGCAATTTTAATCTCCTTCCAATGACAGTAGTAGATATTTTAACAACACAAGTGTTGTTTGTCATGCTTTCTTTGTGTGCGGCCCTCTGTTTCGGGAAGCACTGAACTGAAACAACCATCAAAACATCACCGTTGTCGGCTTTATTAGTGTCAGAGATGCCCACTTGTGCATAATAACGGGGCTCTCTTTTCTCTGCGTGAGTTGTGTGTGCATCTGAAAAATACGTGTATTTAAGAGAGAGCAATGACCTCTGACCTGTAAATGAAACTTTACAAAACACATTTGTCCAAAATGAAAGACTCTTTCTTTTGTGCCATTGTACCGATGTCTGCTTTCTGGTTACCTATTTCATTGTTTGTGCAGAAGCAAAAAAATTTATTTGTGTTTGAAATTTTTAGCTCCCTATCACAAGTCAAATTTGAGCTACTAGTCTTAGTTAACTGAGGCATTAAAAAGTATCTTTATTTCTATATGCATTGTAATATGTGGGCACAGCATTAGATATAATAGACAGTAAAATTTCAGACTGGGGTTACACAAAGTGGAAATGGCATTTTTGGAGTTTTTAACCCAGAACAGCTCTTTTCAGCCCATGTTCCAGATTTGGAAGGCTTCTGAGTTTTGCTCAGTGCAATTCTTCAGCTAAATCAGTAATCCTGCTTTGTGAAACCAAGAATAGTTAAATACCAAACAAGGAAAAACACAAAATAGCTGCATCGGCACTACAGAGTAACTACTGTATGATGTTTCCACGCACTAAGTGGTGCACTGAGTGTAAATATCACTATAACACTGCATTATTACTGTTACCATGTATGTGGAATCATTCATGTTGCTAAAGATGCTATTATTAATATCTCTGACCACCTCACCTCTTCGCTTGAAGTTTTGCTTGTAGTGCTTCAGGGTGTGTTCTCAACGGAGGTGTGGTAGGGGTTGAGGACTAAGGAGGTGTGAGTGGGGTTTACAAACACAGTCTGCAAGGGCCATAAAATCCTACATTGTATGCCGTTAAGGCACACTTTGTACTCTGCAGGTATGTGTTAAGTAAAAAAAGCATTCTTCTTCCATAAGGAGGACTCAAAGCAGATATAACTTGACACGTGACCCACTGAAAGAAGCGTGGAGACCAGCTAACAACAGTACTGCAGCCAAGGTTGAGAATAAATGATTTTAGTCCCTTTTCCCAAAGAGGGGTCAGTGTGATAGGTGGAATTTTTGCCATGCATTCAGCAGTGTAGTATATGTGTTTGCAACCAATCCTCAGCAGTTTAATGCAGGTTTGACCTATTCTGCCATTTTGTTTTATTTTTATTCATTGTTGATGTGTTATGCATTTATGCAACCCTACCCTGGCCAGCTTCATAGTTTTTCTGTGTATGTGAATACAAATGTTTTAAGGGCAGAATGAAGACAGTAGTTGCAATGCCAAGTACAGTACAGTCCGAGCCTTATCTTAAAGAGCAACTTCAGTGAGAAAATAACGAATACTGTTCATATAGCCATAAGTTTTCATTGACTTTCATCAAAAGGATCTATTTAATTATCAGTATGTGTGCTTTTTAGAAATTGATAAAATGTTTTAAACGCAAAGCCCTCTTTGATATCATGCACAAGATACACATTGTCTGTTCAGAGGTGGTAAAAAATATAATGGAAGGGTTAAGCATCTTTAAGCTGTCTGAAAGAGTTTTGTTTTCCTGAAAACTGAAGTGTTTTTTCAACCATGAGTCAGATTGATCATCCTCAGTGAAATAATGCCATGAGATTCATGACTGCCTTCCCAAGTTTCCGGATTAGCCTTTCTGGAACAATCTGCGCAATGTGATTTAGATCTGTGTGAGAGGATTGTTTTGATTCCAAATGTTCAAAACAGTACAGTCCTGTTCCTCCATTCTCCATGAACCAATACTGTATGTGTTGTTCCAGTGTACCAATTCTTTATCCAGAAGATGAAAGGATAGAGAGGATTGATGTCAATAACATGGGAAACTGTGTCTGATGGTTACATCTATCGTACACTAAAATGGCAGCATGAGTACTTACATATGTACACTGTTAAATGTATTCAAATATCAAAAATCAATCATATACTTATTGTCTGTACTTGAAGACAAGGGCTCATAAGAGATTAAAAGCTTGAATACACAGCAAGGACCTCAACCAATCACAGGGAAACATGGAGGGTTGCATGATGTGTACTCTGAGGTGATAGGAAGGTCATAGAACGACCTGAAAAACATGAAGTATCTGCACAAACGCAAACCAAGAACTGAACTTGTTTTCACGAGCCTAGCTAGCTCTTACCATGATGCTATATTCAGTGCAATGCATGTGAACTTCATTCAGAGCAGTAAAACTTGTCACATGTGTCACTGCTGTGTTCATAGCCCAAAATAAATGTATTAGAAAAATACATACTCACAGATGCATCAAGAAGAAGCCCATTAGCCCACTAGTGCATTTTCCACTCATTTTATGCTACAAGCCTTATGAGGCTAGTAAACCATTTAGCTTTACGCTTCAAACACTTCTCAGAAGACAAACCTACTTACATAAAACCACTAAAATACTATATAGAGTAAAATTAATATTGTTTGATTAAGAATTGTATTGAGGCAACGGCAATTTAAAAATGTCCAGTTTTGGTAGGGACCACAGGAAGACCATTTGACCACAATACATCTAACAAGAACATATTCAATCTGACAACACTAAACGCTAAACGCCTCAGCAATTAAGGAGTCAAACCTGAACAAGGGCCCAGGACACAAGGATGCCAGCGAGGGTTAATGACAAACAGAAGTTTCCTTTTCTCATGGAAATGGTCGAAATGGACGCACCTGTTCCTGCTCAGCGAGCTTTTTGTTGAATGACAGCAAGGGCATTGTCTCCAGCAGGCCTCTGTCACAACTTTGCCTTGTGATTCTGTGAGGGTATGTCTGAATCCGTATATCTATGCAGATACATTATATCACTTGTCACATTACAGAGCGGCTCCACAATAGCAAATGACCAAATCACTAGAGAGCAAACTCACTCATTTGTGCTCTTCTTGCTGCACCATCTGTGAGGGGAAGACAAACAAATAATGTGCACAATAGAATCAAAGGGCTTTTTATTATGTCTGATTAATGGCCTGTGATATCCGACAAGCATTTGTCCATATTTCATACTAGCCTACTAAAGCACTGCACAGCTGTGGTTCTCTGTTGTAACAACTGGGGATTGTGGAAACCTATTGTACCCATCAGTTACAATTGTGTTGCTTTGTGTAGGCCATGTGCCCGCGCACGCCAATATGACATTGCGACCGGAACACATATGCAACATTGAGCTAATAAGGCTGCTTAAATTTCAGGCCATAAAGTAAGAACTGGAAAGAAGGTTCTCACCTCAGTAATTACATTTATTTATTTATTTATTTATTTATTTATTTATTTATTTATTTATTTTTGGTTCGTAAATGAGGTATTGGCCTCTTTATTATCGGGCTTTAATTTGAAAATTCTGCAGAATAAGATATGATGTGGAACTAATTAAAGAGTATGCTTCTAAATGTCGTGTCTCTGCCACGCCATTCTCCGCCACCGCGGGTGGCCAGACACCGGCAAACGCGTACATAGTTCGCTACAAAGGGGCGAACAGACCAGCGCACATGCGGAGGAAAATAATGCCGGATCAAAATGCCGCTGATGGGTCACTGATGTCCTCTAAAGCAACAGTCGCAGCTCCCCCTTTGATCGCTCTGTCCCTGTCGCCGTTTAATGAGAAGCGAGGAGGCGCAATCCTCCGCGCGTGGCTGCACCCTGCGTTTCATCCTCTCTCGTTCCGAGCTGGACGAACGCGCGCCCCTCACAAAGACTCCCCGCAGAGCCAGGCATACTTGGACAAATATGCGACGATTTTCTTCTGACGGCTAGAACTTTTTCTTTGTCCAAATAACAAGCCCAATTTATGAGTGACTGGGGAATGCTGAGCCCTCTGCCAAGGTTTGCCATTTCCTGTACAAAAGCCTTTGTGAGAGCATTCAAATCGCAACTAAGTACATGTCAGGATCATGACAATGAATTACCTAATTGGTAAGTGATCTGCATTAAAGACGTCATTTTACCAAGCCTGTGCAATGTAATACCTCCACCATTATATGAAGTCGATTAGGTATAGTTGTGGTTGCATTTTTTTTTTCAATTTAGATGGCTGTTTGGCTATGCTATGCTACCATGTAAAGAGGTTTTTGTAAAATATTGGCTGTTATAGGGCTCCAGAGTGGCCCTGCTCATTAATGCACCCCTGGGTAAGTCATTCAAGGGTCTAGTAAATGCATTTAAAGCAACCAGACCATGTCAGCGACCGGGAGCTCCACTGGGGTGACATACCATCCAGCCCGTGTCAATGCTCAGTAGGCCATCTATGGCTTATAAGGCTTAGTAGGCCGTGAGGAGACGTGATTAGCTAACTTCATGCATTTCCTGTGATGTGCAGCCTTGGCCTCCCAATCCTCCCAACGTTATGAGGAAATTGCAGAAACTGAAAATTCCAGAAATCCAAAGCCATCAAAACCTTAAACAGTTGTTTCCCAGTCCTTTTCCTCTCTTGATAAATGATGCGTGGATAGTCAAAGCAAACTTTTTCCAAAGCATGGCATACCGTAACGTGAAAGTGTAACTGTTGAAATATTTTTGGCTCAACATACCCTACAGTCATACCACTGAGTTCATCTAGACTGCCTTCCCTTACTAAGGAAATGCAATGTCTAGGCAGGCACCCTTACATTAAATACACTATTCCCCAAGCAGCTGTAAATATAAATAAATAAAATAAATAAATAAAAAGTCTTCTCTCTTACTCTAGCCTCCCCTATGCACTATTTTAATGTTCTTTTCCTGTGAAATGCTGACAGAGCCAATAGCCGGCACAGTAAATCAACGTGTCTGAAAATGGAGATTAGGAGCAACGCGCCACAGGAGTTCTGACAGTTCACCTGGGCACTGAATCACAGTGGCGCTGAGGAACGCGCTGTCTGGCCTGACTCGCTGACTCGTCCTGAATGCCAAAACGCACAATTTAAAAAGGAAAAAAAATCGAGGGGGGGTCATTCTGAGTACAAGAAATGAAAATCAGACCCTGAGCAGTAAATCAGCATGTGCATACAGTGAATGATATAAATACCCTTGGGAATATGCAGAAGACGTCTTGGCGGTGCACCTTAGTTTAGGAAAAAGACAGTTCCCACCTAGGAATGGGGAATATACCCGCTAGCAGTTTCTCTCAAATTAGCTGAGGACACGGTGTACTCTGTGACAGCTTATTTGTTTAATTTTTTCTTCCTGTGTGTGTGTGTGTGTGTGTGTGTGTTTGGTCAGTGTGTTTTAGCATGCCGGCTGTAACCAGTATGGGTGACCCACTGCCGCACTGAACAGTGATATTTCTGGTCCGCCATAGAGTTGCTGTAATGATTAACAGTAAGTGGATGCAAACATTGCAGTGCGTTCCTGCCCAGCAATCAGTGTGGAATTCTAACAGGCAGACGCAGGCCGCTCTAGCTAACAGCGATCTATTTAATTAAACATGAACGCCACTAATCTGGTGCATCTGAGGGGGAGACCAATAAGCACTGCTGTAATGACTCATGTTTAGGCTAAAATTAGCGACAGCCGTGCGAGAACAAAATGCCGCAGGTTTACAGGGACCCAGGCAGATGGAGAAGAGGAGGTGTTCTTCACCGCACATTAGATGTGTATCGTTGAGTATCACAGTGTTCAGTAAATGTATCCTTTTCATTTTGAAACGAACATGAAACACATTTCAAAATTAATTACTTTATGAATGACCACCAGATATCAGCTACACTGACTACGCTCTTAAAATCTGTATCTGTTTCCTTTTATTTTTCAAATAAAGTATATTGTATCTTTGAAGATTATTTAAACAGTTGTTTCAGCTGTTTCTGAAATGTGAGGTCTATACATTATGTAGTCAAATTTTCAGTAATTGGAAAATACATATTTGAGAAAAGGTAGCTAAGCTTTGTGTATGTTTTCTTCTCTATATGCATCGGATATACATATAAAAATAATAATGATGAGACATGATAATTAGCCATTACTTACTTAATTAATAAAGCATTATTCATATTTATTGAAGTGCAGTATCTTAACATTGACAATGTCAACTGATGCATTTATTGCATTTATATAGCATTTAGTAATGCTTGATAGGCATTCTTAAGTCAGCGAGTAATGTCTACTTTAATTTGGGTACTTCAAAACAATACTTTGACCGAACCCATGAAAGGACCAGATATTTGACAATAACTTGACTAACTGTGTCTGATGATTAAATCTATGCTGGACTAAAATAGCAGCATGAGTACTTTAGATGGTAGGCACTTTGTTCAAATTCATTAAAATAGCAAAAACAATTCATATGCTCTGCATAAATGTTAATGCTGTTATATGTTTGGCCACATAATACAAATAAAATTTTTGGAAAACCTTTTTTAAGGCTGATTTGTTCGAAGCTAATTTAAACGTATGTGCTGCGATGTTTTCAGTGAAACACTGAACCGAAACCATGGAGACCATCAGTGCCTGGTTATAAAAGAAGGCATAGAATGTGGGCCTGTGACCAGAGCCAGCAGGAATCGATGAAGAGTGCAGAAACAAGCAGAGACAGCCCCTCAGTACACCGCACAGCTCTCCGGGTAGTCGCTGGGAACCTGTCAGTGTCAAAAAGAGTGGTGCCAGAGGACTGTTTTCGAGGCGCCCCTCTTGTTATGACCAGGCAAGAGACAGACGACCAAGAGCCCAGTTTGTCTTCTCTTGAGTACCTTTCCTCTCCAATAAATGTTGTTTTACTTACTTTTCAACGTAACGTTCAAGTTAAACGGGGCTTTGAGCTCTTAAGCAAACAGGTAGCGAGGGGCACAGCTGCCACGCTTGTTTACTTTGTCCTGTCCATTAGTTATTTCTGCCACGACTTGCTGAGTTTCAAGTAGCATGACCTCAGCATTTTCCTGGAAAATGCTGTTTGAAAATGTTTGGTGGGAACTAGAGGGATGACATTATATATGAAAGTATTCTTAACCAATTCTCTTTTGATAACAAGAAATTTCCATCTCCTATTTGTGTCCTATTCTTATTTCTTGAAGTAGTAATACGTGATGTATTTGATCGGCAGAAACATCTCTGAAACCTCTAAATATCATTCACAAGACTGGTGGGAAAAAAGGTATTTCTGGGGTGGGATGTTGTAAAAATGGTAAGGATTGCCTGCTTATTATTGCCTAGCTATCATGCACTTATTTCAGAAACGGCTGTACTGTTGCAGGCACAAAAGAGACAGGTCATACACCCAACTGATGTTTATTTAGACTGTCCAGTACGCAAAGCACCTATTAAGAAACAACAAACTAAGCAAACATTGTGAGGTTTTTCAGATCCAAACTGAATTTTTTTTCTTCCTTCTTCACAGACAGTGAAATGGCTTGCTATCATGCCACATGGTTACTTTTCAGAAAGTGCCATTGTAACAGATTACCCACCATGGAGAAAAAGATGCTACAAATGTGCTCCAAGTCAATAGAAATACATTCCCAATACAAACCCAAATGGGTTTGTGAAAAATACAGAACACACAAGCCATCGGGGGTGGGGAAGTTCCAGAACATTCTGTGGGACACCTTACATGTTCAATGAAACATTTAAATGGATGGTGTTGTTACCACTGGAGCAGCTAATCAAAAATGACTTTTGTAAGGACGTTCGTCAGACCCATCTGTGCTGTGAAGGCATTTCTAACTGGTTCACTGACCATTATCCTTAACTCTCTATGCCACTAGAACACACTGCTCAAATTCGTATTTCAGTGTGTGAATCTTCATCCTTGATTTCATCCCAATAGGTAAATACCCAGTTCCTGGCAGAGGGAATGCATATGTATGTGAGTACTCCTTACGGTTGTCTTTCCCTTCCAGCATTCATGCAAATATGAAAACATGAAAGCGTGGTGTGATTGACAGAATTCAATTAAGCAGAAAATGGACTCCTGAGCTGTACGCCAGAAAGTAGTCGAACTCTGCCGTTATCATTAGAACAGGGTGGGAGGGAGGACGGAGTTAGATGCAGTTCTTTTTTTCCACCCATCTCTCATCTAATTCCTTTTTTTCATGCCACGGTCTCTAGTTCAGCTACTCTTGATCTCAAAGAAGAGGGCAGGAATGTTGTTGCTAAGCAATTAACAAGATTTACTGAGCTGCAGGATCCCTGCTCTCAGTGTCCATCGTTACAGCCCCGCCTCCCTCCGCCATACCGAGGAGCCGCTGTCACTGTGCCAGGCGGAATGGTGGCTACAGACCAGACCAGACTGATAAGACAGCACTGACGGATGGATTCATACATATTCATTAATGTAACTATTACTCTCTGACTCTAAATGATTGAAAAGATTATGATGGGAAGCGTGATTATGATGATTATTCTGATGATTATTATCTATAAATCCAATTACAACCACTTACTGCTACTACTAGTACTGCTGATGCTGTTGCAGTAGTAGTATTATTAATACTACTACTGTTTCTAATAATAGTAATAATAATAATAATAATAATATAATCAACTTAAATATTTTATTATAATTTTAATTGTTAATAAGATAATATTCAGTGAATAGCAGATTAAGATTCTCTCATTATTTACTAATCAATGCGCATTAGCTCATTAACAATTAAAATTGTAAATCAGCTCATGCTCCATGTCAAGCATGTACAAAAAGACGTTTGTGCTGCAGAAGTCTGTCACACGTAGCGTAGAAGGCAACAGTCACCACATGGGGGCAGCATTGACCAAGATAGAAGCCCCACATTATTTGCCGGTCAGTGGGATGTCTTTAGATGACAATGTGTGCTGTTTGAGTGATGCTCTCATACATACTGAGATGTTGATTCAAACCAGCAGCATTATTTTGTGTTTCCTGAAATGCAAACATGGTTCTTCCCAGCTCTTTTCCCCATCATTCCAACAGTATGCCACAGTGATTTTCATAATACAGTACCATCATGCACTGTATGAAATTCTCAGTGGATAAACCAATGATTTTCGCTACAGTTTTCTATGCCTATATTTTTTAGGTTTTCTCAAATGAAAATGTTTAGGTTCATTTGAAAGAACCTAAAAACTTTCTATTGAAATATGGGTGTAACAAATTAGGTTTATCCAATAAAGCATGCTTATCAGTGTACAAGTAATAGACAATATCGCCACCAAAATAAACACTATAACAAAGTTATTTTATAATATTATCATTTCACAACATGATAATCCTAATTGTGGTATATATGCATTTACATACATTAATAGCAATGTGGTATATACTGTAAGTTCACATTAGCCAGAAAATGAGCATCGTATTACATGCTGATAATGTGCTTGAGGCGGAAAAGAAAAATCACATTGGGTATTTTAAAGAGCAAATAGAATGATTCAAGTTAAAAACATGCCAGTTTGAGAGGTTACACAAAAGGATTCATCTGCACTGATGGCCATTTCACATTACCATCGAACTCTATGGCAGTAACATTTTGTTCTCTTGAGATTTGCTTGGGAATTCATTCTATTGCTTTGAACTCTAGATGGCTCTGTGGCAGTTCTCTGGCTGGAACATGAACCCTCCCGCAACTTATTAAATATCATAATGGTCACTAGTCAAAGTTTCAATTCATCATTCAACCAGATTCAGTATTTAGTTTGCTTAGGTGTGATTGGTAAATATGGAGCATATTATTGAAACATTTCTTATGTTAGCTTCTACTTGAATGTGAGACAAATTCTATTTAATATGAACGGCCTATATTATTTTGATTCATTATTTTTATTTGTTTTAAACAAGGTTGAACTTTGAAGAACACTGGTCCTGATCCTGAAACAGTGTAGTTTTGCAGTACTATAATTACATTTCACAGGATAATGTAAAAATTATCCTGCTTTTAAACAGAAACATTATAGATGGACATTCATGTTCATTTCATCAGGTCAGCAATGTTCAAACCAACCTGCCATTTCATTATTTAGATAGCCAGTCTGGAACTTATGACAAGAATCATATGAAAGTGCTATCAACTGAAAAATTAAAATAATACACTGTAGTTTATATGTGAAATACATGTGAATTACCGTCCTAATTATATTTTATTTAAATATAATTTCCATGTCAGCCACTTGGACAGATTTCAGAGAATAGTGGTTTTAGCATATTATTGAATATTAAAAACAGGTTAGGCCTAAAATGTCCCTGCTCTTGGTTTAATAATAACTTATGACTGATTCTGACATATGTCACCTGTACTCTTGCGAAATTGTTTTGATTTCTAACAGTTGCAATAGAATAATAAGGGTCTCACTCAAAGTACTTAGTAATTACACAGCATCTAAGAAGTAAGCACCATGAAACTCCACTATGAGATTGCAGTTATGTAGCATGTGTTGCAACGTGTTCTTTCGAAATGTGTTAATCCATGAGCGTTAAATAATTACAGCTGTAGATTAAACTCTATGTGCCATACATCTTTAGAACTACCCTGTTATGTAGCTAAAGTCAAATCAGTACACCCAAACCATATCTAACTTAGCACCGTTGTAAGTTGACTATAGCCAGAGATAATATTGTGTAAGATAGGTCATCAGTTTGAGCTGAATTTATAGAGTGCCACAGTACAAAAACGTACAAAGGTTAGTCACTAAGAAGAATTGCATTTCTAATTTATTTAAATTTGTATCAGCATTTGCCGCTGTACTTTACTGCTATGGGTATTCTGGCTCTTTTGTGTTTAAAAACAGACAGATACTGGTTCCGAAGGCATGTAGTCATGTCAACCCCACACTGTACGCCATCAGAAAATGCTCTGAAACAAACAGCTTGAACTTTCTATTGTGAATTAGCTTCACAGGAACTTCCACCCACTCTGTTTCATTAATAGGCAGGACGGAATTCTGGCCTGAGAAATTGCCAGAGTCTCTCCTAGAACCTAAAAGCTACGGGCGACATTAATGAGATGCCGTATGAAACGGGGGGCGACAGTAACTGTCACCATAATTTAGAGATTGATAAACAAACCGGGGGCCAAAGGATATAATGAGAGCTCCCTCATTCAGCTCGTGGACCGCTGCATAAAATGGCTTCCACTGGGAAAAGGAGGGGGAAGAGAAAGTTTGCGTATCTGGCATGGGGATGACTCGCTGTACCGTAATCCCTTGGAAACGGAAAGAGGGAGAGAGACACGGTCTTAAAAGGGAAGGCGGAGCCAGCAGTCGGGGGCTTGCATGCATCACGGCCACCGTGAAAGACGGGGATCCGAGCTTCAGTGACGGGCCTCGCTTTGGTCTCGAAACAAAATTTGTAAAGCACTGTGTCGTACATTCGCCACAGAATTCTTGAAATACGTTTAAAAATTCTCAATGTCAATCCCTCCCACTGACGCAGCCCCCCCCCCCCCCCCCCCCCGCCCCTCCACTAAGTCCTCTTCAAATTTCAAGTTCATAGTCCTTCGAAGGAAAATTGGTGTGCATTTATCAGCGTAAATCATTTTAAAATAAATATTAGGTGTTTACAAATTGAGTTGTCTCTTGTTCTAAGACAAGGGCTCTGCAGATTCATACATATACAAAGCAAACTCAAATTAAAGGTAAAAGGATCCCCTCCTATTATTCTTAATTGTTAATGCTAATTTATGTAGTGGCACCCTGTGATTGGACAATACCCTTGATTTCTCTGTGATCGATAACTCAGAAAGGTGGAATCGTACTCAATAGGACAATGATTAATGATTCATTATTACCATGTAATTTAATATCCTGTTAGAAATCCACACGCACACACAAATGCACGCACACTCACATACACACACTGACTTGATATATATGACTTGAGAGTCAGCGGCCTTATGGGATGTGCCACACATCTCACCAGCCCTATAATAGTTCATCAATAGCTATTGATCTAACAAAACTGTTTTTGGTGTCCTTCCATTTGCCATTGATGCATGCTACTGAAATCATTCAAGCTGTTTAATATCTTCAGTAACGAAACACTTTCTGATCCTCTACTCCCACTGTTTATAGGGAACAATGACAATTTCTTACGTGATTCCCCAATGCACACAAAGTATGCAGTGTATTGAACCTACTCCTAGAAGATCTACAGATGAGACCCCTTTATCACCGTAATGGGATTTCACCTGCTTGTTTTGTTATCATTTACACTATATTAACCTGTACATTGTGCGTAGACCGTGCTTTTATCTGTTTAATGCTGTTGGCCTTCTCAGGGGCGTCGATTCCAAGTGCACTTCATTATTCCCTGTTGAATGCTCATACCATGTAGCACAATTGATAGCTTCTGAGCAACTTTGCTGTGGATTAAAGAGTCTGCACACGCGTTATCTCATCTTCTGCTATCTGCCTGTTCATTTGACAAGGTGTACAAGTCTGAATGGCGAGACGGGGAGATTGTTCCGGCACTGGCCTTTTGCGATGGGACTGTTGTGAACGTGCATCATACATTCCTCAGTCAGAACCATCATCGGCTGTTGTATTAGAGAGGCAGACCTGGGTCAAATACATATTTGCTTTGGATTTGAATAGTTTTCTATGCTTAACAGATATCGCCTGGGGTATTGAAACCAAAGAAATACTCTCAAAAAGTGCAAGCCCTTCCTTCTGGTCATATTGGCAGGCTCAATTACCCCAGGCAAGATCAATAGATTAATTATGTAACCAGTGTGGTTAATGCTTCCTTCCCTGTGGCCATATTCATATGTATACTGGAACAGGCTATGTTGGCATGTTGCAGTTCTTTTTAATTACCATAGATGCTCCTCAAATTCAAGTCAGCTGGCCTCTTCATGACAGTGTTTTTTTTTTTCTTTTCTTATGACTGTATAATATTTTAATAGTTCATGTGGAAGCTGTCAAAGGTAGAAACTGAGAAAGGAGATATTATAATGCTGTTATGCTGCTCATCCCCATGATATTGTGTGTATTCTTCTAATAAGTGTTGCCTTTATTAATTTCCATCACGGCTCTCTGTTTCCAGTTAATACTCCTTAAGCTGGCAGCAATGAAGTCACACTTAATTAGCATTTTAGCGCAGTTTGACAACAACAATTTTCAACAGTCTTTCACAACAATGCCGGTTTGAAAATGTGTTCAGATCTGCTTGATTAAGGAAATCAAGGGTTTAATATGTGGTAATTAGCTACAATTAAATTCTTTGATTGATGATGCTTCCCTGCCAGCCCGAGGATGCGTCCTACTCGTGTAGCTTCGGTTCGTTTGCAGTCGGGTACATTCGTACAGCGTAGTGCATTTTATTGTGTGACACACAGCTCTTGAATAACGTGTCAATACCCTCCACCTCGCAATGCTCCTGAGAGAACTATAATAAAAAAGCAAATACCTTTCTACAGTTGCATTTATTATGTATTATTAATTATAATCTATCATTTGGCAGATGTTTTTAGCCAAAGTAACTTACAAAAGTGCATTTCTCATGGTAAGAAAAAACCATTCCGAGATCGGCGGTGACACAACTATATAAGCATCGCCATCAAGGTAATTGCTTCGAGACCTCCAAGATAAAGGGAGAGTAAGGTCAGCTACTTGTTAAGTTTGAAGCATTGAGTTGAATAGAAACATTGAGGTGTCATTCAAAAAGATGAGTTTTGTTACATTTGTGGAAGACAGCCAGTAAATCTGTCTTTCTGACTGATGGGGAAGGTCCTGCTACCTTTGTGGATTGAGTGCATGTATTAGAAAGTACATCAAAAGAGACCAGTCTTGGCCAGGCCTGAACAAGTCCAAATAGCCACGTATATTTGTGTCCAATTGAGATCTCTGCTGGTCTGTTCAGGCAAGCCTGTGGGACAGATTGCTCTGAGGTTCTAGTTATTCACAGATTCCACAAGCTTCTGCATAGCACATTACCTAACTTCTGTTTTGTGATTAAGTTTAAATTAATTTGTGATAGACTTGTTGTGCAGCGTTCTTTCATGCAGCAGCTAATGCAGCAGTTAATATAAAGCTATAATATTAATGGCTAAATATCTAGCCTTTATACTGCATACACCTTCTAAATGGCAGTTACATGTAAACACAAGGTTGTGCCAAACTTCAAATGATGCTATTTCACAGCTGGCACGCTAGCTGAAACAATGTTACAAAATAGAAGGGTGTGTTCTGTACTTGTGCACCTCTGCCTAGTTCTCTGTACCGCTGCACCTTCCGAACAATTTGTTGTCAATCATTTTCAATAAATTCGGAACTAGTCAGGAAATTGGCTTAAGGAATAACCCAACTGCTGACACCACACTTCTGAATGAAAAACAGGAACAAGTGGGTGGGTGGGTGGGTGAGTGGGTGGGTGGGGAGAGTACACACTGTCTTTGTGAGTGGACTGCAGAGACTGTCTCCTCTGGTCCCCCAGACACACTCCAGACAGACGCATGGAGCCCATTGTCTGTGTGGACCGAGGCACCAACAATTGCACAGCACAGAACTAAAGGAACATCCGGAATTATTTTGTGCTCAAATTCAGGGCCTGGCAAAATTATTTTTCTAGTTTGTCCCTTTGCCCCTAGTTAATCATTAATCGTTACTATTACTGTGATTCAATGGCATAGAGCCAGACTGAACAGAACAGTTTTGGGCTCATTTCAGAAGTATACTCTGTCATTGTCACACTGGTGGTGTATTTGTTGTCTACATTTAACTGGGTAACATCGTACTCTCCGATGAAAGGTGTCTTGCATGATGGCTCAGGACAGAAAAAATTGTTTATTGTGTTATGCACATTGCTAGGACACTGAACAAACACTGTCCCAGAAAACTGAACGTGTGTTGCGGCTGTGTGCAGGTTTTTAAAAAGCAGGTGCTCACAGCAGTCCACACAAAATGCAAGACAGCCTAATTAGGTTAAACAGCCAACTATACAGAAAAGAAAAATGAAATAGCACAATAATTCATGTCAGGAGCTCTATTCATGAATGTTGTAATTCATCCATAAATAAATAAACAACTATTCAAAACCATTGAATAAAGTGAATAGACAGAATAATAACATTTGTAATGCCAGTAGTCTGTGCAAATATAATTGTAAGGTTTTCTTTTAATTATTAAACAATGCAAGTAACCACAAAGGGCTTTCACACCACATTGCTCCCAATTATACATTAATTTGTCATTTTTAAATAACTAACAACTCTAAAGTATCTCGTTGTACCAAAAGATGCGCATATCTCAGACATTCAAGTCCGCTTGAATCCGAGCCAACGTCTCTTCGAATTGCCAAGGTTTCTTTTCTGAAGTGCGTTAAATGCGAATGACCTTTCCCGTATGAAACAGATAGAAGCGCTGACGCCTCGCTGCTTATACGGAGGGTCGTGGCGCTTTGCGCATGTCGCGGATCGCAGTCGCTGGGAACGGACCCACGTGCGGCCAGCTTAACGGCCAAGGTGGGGAACGCCGGCACCTTAGCACCCGCGTACATCTGCACGCCAAGCCACCTCGAAAAAGAATTCAATCAGCGGTCATTTAAAATGGTAACGAGGGAAACGCATTTATTATGAAAGTGCTTTGTCTTCGGTGCATATTTTGCGCATTTCCATATTAATGGGCGCATAAGGACTTTCACACTCATGTGTTGCTGGGCCGACGAGGCCATCTCCCCCTGTGTCATTTCTTGCTTTTAACTGAGTGCTTTAAATTCAGATCAATTTAGCCCCATTAAACTGCTTTACATCTGCTGAAGTGTGTTTTAGTGGAAAATTGCAAACTATCCTTTTCAATTAGGCCGGATGAAAAGATCCACTACAGAATCCTTTGTTTTCTGTTTTCAAATTAGATTTAAAAATCCCCCATTCAGAATTTGGAGGGGGAAAAAACTAAACAATATCAGTCTTGGTGATCACCCATTGTCATAATCATTATCATCATTAACATCATTGCTTTCGTTGTCATCACTGCTATCGCCACCATCGTCGTATTCTTCATCTTCTTTATATCATCTGACAGAAGTATCAACAATTACTAATCATCATCCTCGCCACAATACGTTAGATTCGGCCAGAGGCATGAGGGTCAATTTCAGAAAGCCTAAAATAGACAGATGCATAATACATTCATTATTTTCAATAAATATAACTTAATGTAGTTTTGCATTGTGCTTACTATTAGATAGATGAGGAAATGTAATTATCTTTGAAAACAGCTTCTAAATGTAAAGTGCAGGGACAAAAAGATAGACAGAGGTAAAAAGGCCAGGCAATCCAAGGTCTGCAAAGATAGCAACAAAAGGGAAATAAAAACCTAGTTGTACAAAAAAATTCTACCAAATGATCCAAAGCTTCAGTCCAGAGTGGGTTTATCATCCAATAATTTGTGTAAGCAGTTTATACAATTATTAGGAGAACAGATGTTCAGCTGCATGGAACAGCTGAACCCTGGATCTTCTGAGCCTGAGAACAAAGGTTCGAAGGAATAATTGGAGGTGTGCGCAGAATATTAAATTAATTTACTGCTCTTAATTCTCATGCAAATTCTGACCTCTGTTAAAGCAACATCAATTACCTGGCCTACTGTATCTAAAGGATGTCAGACATATTCTAAAGAGAGTGCAGAACAAAGGAACATTTTGTACGTGTTCAGGAAACGGCTGTGAAAAAAGCGCAAAGTAGTTCAAAACAACTCTGGAGCTCTGTCTTGCAGATGATACTGTGTGACCTTCGTTTACATTAAAAATCGCCATGACTGCTTTTCTGGAAGAATGCTTAGATCAGATGTGTTAGAATGGTCCCAGTTGTTAAAAGGAACCAACACTCTAATTGAATCTTAAGATATTTTATGTAGCCTCCACGGTGTGTTTAAAAAGCCATGTCTGTTATGTAACTTTCCATCTTCGTCATCTAAAACATGCCTCTTTGACTCTGCTGTGTTGCTGTAACACTGACAGTGGGGGTGGCTGGCCCAGTGAAGCAAAATGGCAGACTGATATCTAGGAGATATCATGTTGTAATTAGCGCATTTTCTGGTCATACCGTGTTATAGAGGGACAGATAAAATAAAGAAAATGTAATCAGACTGTTAAATAGCATTGTATTTGTACATATGCATTCTGGCATCATATACTGTTGAAAATCTTTTTCTAATCATCTTTCTCGCGAACACCAATACCATGTAAACACTGGGACGTGCTCCATTCAAAATTACACTGTGTCATAATGGAGACACTACCTAAAGCAACAGAAGTGTCTGATCTGGATTCTGGACTCTGGATTCTTGTAAGTTTCATACAAAACTTGTTCTGTTTCTGAATGCAAACATAGATGCACAATAAAATATACATATTTATTAGCCATATAGCAAACATGTATCAGCCTCTCTCTCTCTCTCTCTCTCTCTCTCTCTCTCTCCGCTCTCCACTGTACACGCAAAGACAGCATCTCCAATAAAATGGCAATTAAACTTGGCCGAGGCAGAAACAAGGGGACGTGGTCCACAGCAAACAGCCCCACAGAGGAATAGTGAGCGTGGTAATTAGCATGTGAAAAGGAGAGCACGGCTCAACAGTTCAGCTGCTAAAGAGTGTTTTGATGGGGCGGGGAGGCAGGGGAAATCGCTTCGTTAGTGCAATATTCAGCTGCGAACAGAAAACTCCCTCCAACCTTACTCCACACGCAGTCAAAAATATCAGTTTTAACATGTATATGATGGCAGATGAAGGAATTTTTTAAAGTGTGCTTTATGTCAGTACTCAAGCATTAGCTTGAAACTGAGGGTGGAGAAAATGGAGGAATAGTGTGCCATTGAGCAATTACTAAACTAAAGTTCTCAGACTCTAATATATTTATGCATTTTACTTATTCCACAGATTCCTGAAAATAGTTTTCTAAACAAAATGAAATCATTTTATGGTTGTGGTTGAGAATAGCATTTTTCTATGTTTAAATGGCTACTTTTTCTGTACAATTCTAAACAGTTGATTTAAAGTCAGACATTTGTTTAGTCTAAAAAAATTCCCATTGTAAAACTTAATTAAACAACAGTAAGATTAAAGAATAAATGTTTGTCAAAAGCATGAGGGGCACATTGTTAATATTTGGAAAAGGATTTTAAATGAATGTAATTAGTTATTAAGACAGACTTTGTCTGACTGTAAAGTTCTAATGAGTCCTGCTACTACAAATGTCTTCCCTAGGATGTGGATTAATTCGAGTATCCCCTCCCCCTCCTTCCTGGAACACATAGAGTCACATTTAAAAACAGGCCTATATGTCCCTGAAAAAGTAACTAGAAAAGGCTAAGAGCTACTGTAGTCACAGCCATAGCACCCAACTGAGCCCAGCATTTGCTGCTAACAGCAGCCTTCTAGATCCCTGAAACAGATGCTATCCAATGAAAGGCTGTTTACTTAGGGTCAAGGGAGCACAGAGAGAAAACACATGCATGTCAATGCAGAGTGGACTCTGAAATACAGCGGATTGTGTGCCATTCCTGTTTCCCCTTCTTTATTTAGCTTAGCGCTGGAGTAGCACTGGAGACCCTTTTGTTATGTTGAACATCTCAATGCTGAGCCTACAAGAAGGCATTGTACATTGAATAAAGTCTATTTATGCATGCCCCATGTGTTCCCCTCCTCTCAGTGTAGTGCCACAAATTAAAACATTTCTTAGGTTAGCTTCATGGTAACTTAAAGCTATTATAAAGTGACTACTTTCAAAATGGATGGCAAAGCATTCTTAAATTTGTTAAAGGATCCTGTGGTCAAAAAACGCCTTGTTTCACAAGTTATTTAGTATGTACATCTGCTTGCTGGGCTATTCCAAACATCGGTTGCAGGTTCGCTTCCCTGGTAAGACACTGCTGTTGTATCCTTGAGCGAGGTTCTTAGCCTGCATTGCTTTAGTATACATCCAGCTTTACAAGTGGATACTATGCAAAATGCTGTGTAAGTCTTTACAATTTGAATGCCTTATATAGGCTAAACTTGCACAAGTACCCCAATGATGTATATTACGTTTTATAGTAACATGAATGAGTAAAGGATTTGATGAGTGTGCTGGGGGGGAAGGAGGATTTGGGAAGTTATATGTTTGTTTGCGGGAAGGACAGTGGAAAGTACAATAACCCCTTTCAACTTGGAGCCACAGATGAGCGTCTGAAAATTGGAAATACCTTGGTTTGTGGCCTCATCTGTCCTTTTTTTAATTTGAGTAGGTTGTTTTCTGACCAACCCCAAAGTCGGCATGGGTACAGTCCAGATTTGAAACCAGTCCATGGATTGGAACAGTGCCTTAACAAGAACAGCCACCCAGCAACCCACTTTTTGTTATCCTTTCACTAATCACTTGCATCACATTTACATTTAGGTTTGGACTCACCCCTTCTTTAGTGTAACCATTTTTTAGCTATAGCTTGTGTTTTTCTGTTCCAATATTGGGGGGCCACAAACTCGTAACAAACTATTCCTTAGATGGTGCACAGTGTTGTCTTTATGCATACACCGTCAAAGGAAAAAGGCTTCAACACACCACTTATGGATCTTGAAACACCAGATCTGGACACTGTTGAGTGAGAAATGGTGTTAAGCGGGTGTTTGCTTTGAAATTCAATTTGGGGTGTTTGGATGCATTGGAAATTTTTAAACACCTGAAAAGGGATGTCCCAGGAAGACCCCTGTTGACATGTGTTTGTGTGATAGTGAGATGTGCAAAAAATAGGATAATCAACGAAGATATGATCACATCCATCAATTAACTAACCGGCTTATTCTGGTCAGGCTGCATCATCAAATAAAATCGTTAAATGAATAAACAAGTATGTAATTAAAATTGTTGAGGTAGCAGCATGGTAGGTTATAATATAGGCTAGTGGTTAGGATATTGGGTTTGTAACTGAGAAGTTGAAGGTTTAATTCCCAGGTGGGGAGCAAGGTAAGCCTACTTAACCTGAAATGCTTCAGTGTATCCAGCTGTATAAATGGAGTGGCTGCTAAATTGTAATTACTTACTTCTTATCTGTTCATGAATTATCTTAATTACTAATTGATGTCTTGCCACTAATTGGTATATGTAGGCCTATTCATTCCTCTGTTACAAACTAAATAAAGAAATAACATGACTTATTGAATGATTGGAAAAAGTTCAATTTAAAAAAATCTGAGTGACTTGGCACACATCTGTAGCTGATAACATCATCTTCATCTCCCAGTTGGTTCCCTTATAGATTTGGCAGCATTTAGAGGTCAGCTGAAACTTGTTACATAAGTTCTGGTTTTTGGCCACAACCAGTTTTGATTGTCCAATAACCTACTTTTAATAAACACCCAATATTTAAAACCATGAAATTAGGTTAACTACTGGATTTCATTTGAATCAGCATCCTCGTTTATTTTAATTGGTGTGCTGTTTCAAATTCACAGTGGTAAATCACAAACGCCTTTCTGTATTTCGTAGCGTAGTTGTCGTTTTCTCTTTAGGGAAAATATTTTTCTCTTCATTCCCCTCTAAAGGCAAAGATGCGATGATTATCTTCGGGCTACAATATTCTATCTGCATGGCTTACTGTATATAGCTGCTCTGTATATTGCAAAACACAATATGCCTTATCTATACTCTCTTATTCCTGCTCAGGGTTGCGGGAGATAACAAAAGATCTGCAAAATGCAAGTACTGCTAATCGTTTAGACTGTGGTGCAATTGAGGGTAATGACAATTATGCAGAGTGTCTGTAGGATGATATAACAAGAACCTTAGTGGTTTTTTGAAGTTGCAAAATATGATTCCTTCAAGCACAATCAAAACAATTACAGGGGTCAGCACCACTGCGACTGTCATGTCTGATTGACACTCACTGAATGAAGTAAAAAATTAAAAAAAGTTTGCGAAAAACATAAACTGACAATACAGTTTCAGGGGACATTTGTGAATCATCGCATCATAATGTTTTACAGCAAAGCTTGACAGAGCTTACCACACAGTGGAAAAGAAACAAATATGAAACTCATTTCCTGTTCGTTAAACCGATTCAGTACTCATTATGTGCGTTATGAGGGTGAACCAAGAGCATCTTTATATGTTCCCATCCTTGAGACACAAAAAAAAGTTTTCGATCTACCTCAAAGAATGAAAGTAATCCTCTCTAGCTTGCAAGATGGGCAGATATTTCAAGATGACCCAGCATTTTTGAAGTTTGAACATTCCATTCATATAATTGCATATTTGGATGAATTGGAGCTGCACAAAAGAGCAAATAAAATGTTTGCCTTCAACTATATTTTGGGAAATCTTCACCATGAAGGCAAGTCCAAAAAGCCTGTGGTCCAACTCCTTGCCATGTGCAAGCCACACAATGTTCAAAGATGTGGCTTTCATAGTATAGCTGAGGTGATAAATGCAGCCCTAGCTGTTCTTTAAACCGACAGGTTCCTGCTTTCCCATCCCACAAAATCCCTCTCAATCAAGAATGTGTGTAAAAGAATTCCTCAGTAACTCTGGTAGCTTCCATGTGGTTAATGGTTTACCTCCAGATATTATGCACAATTTATTTGAGGGTGTTATACTTTATACTTTATGAAATGGCACAGGTGCCAAAATCCCTACAGTGGAAGGGTTTCTTTACACTTTCAGACCAGAATAGGAAGATAGCTACCTGGTGATATGGTCCACCTGAAAAACTGGATAAACCAGTCGCAATACCAGATAATTTTCCACACAGTCTGAAACTAAATTCAAAATGTTTGTTGTTTACTTCCTTTGTTGTTAGGTTGAAAGATATCACAGAAATGGCTTTTGCACACAAACTCGCTGAAGGTCATGTAATACGTCTGCAACAGAAAATACACCACCTCCAATCATTCAGAGAAATATATCCCCAAAACACTCATGCCCAAGCAGCACTTACCCATACTGTGTGAGGCTTTTGGGACCACTCCGACAATGTTGGTGAATGTGTTTTGAGGCTAAACATCACTATTTGAACAGTCTTATGCATGTTGTGTGCAACTTCATGAATCCATGTATTACAATGTTAATGAGATGTCAGTACCAACAGGGGTACAAAATGTGATCTGACTCTGGGTTCCTGGAAGTTCAAGTCAGTTTCTCTACCACTGCAAGTGTTGACATGGAATTTTGGGGTCACATACTATCAGAAGATGTATGTTGTATGTGTAATGATGATCCTATTATTTTTTGATGAATTTTCAAAAAATGCAGCCCTATTTCTTTGTCAAGCCAACATAATTAAAAATAGAAGGTATGTAACACTAAAGGAAATTTTGTTTTGATGACCAATCATTTCTTTAACTCAGTTGAGTCATTTTTTGGGCATCACATACGCTGAGAATGTTCTGTCATTTTGATCCTACAACTATAGAGCATTGAAATTACTTTAAACTTTATGATAGAGAGAGAGAGAGAGAGAGAGAGAGCTCACTGACACAATGAGGACTGCAAGAAATGCTGTGAATAAGACTGTAACGAGCCATGGTTGGTCCATCCTATTGGGTGGGTGGAAACCTCTGACGAGAGGGGGGATGGTTTTTGGGTGGGGGGGCCAACTTGCTCAAGTGGAGGGAAGGTATAACCTTGGGTCTGGGGATGAAGGCTTGACTTGGATGAGGGGAGGGGGCGGGGCGAGTAGAAGGAGGTGATTTTGGCTTAATCTCTGTCCCACAACCACAGAATACGTGTGATGTGGTCACAATCCAGCCAATATGTTTTTTTATAGAAAAGTTGGTGAAAAGTCTGTACATACCATGTATTTGACCTGTTGTGTAGCCTACAGCACTATATAGCGCAAATGATGCCATATCCAGCAAAATATAAACACATGTCCAACTGCCATTCCAATGCAATTTATGAAACTTGTTCCTTATGAAATGCTAAATCTGTTTTAAATATGATTTATAGAATTGGCTGGCGTTTCTTCATGCGTATGATTACTGTGTTCAATAGACATGATTATATAAAACACCTAATTTCATTGAGTGAGATCTCCTGTTGTTCTCACAATCGCAATGTGGTTTATCTAGATGTTAGTGACTTTCATTATATTCTATGAGAAATTGGTGATTATGATTTAATGAGTTACACAGTGATCTCAATCTTAGGCGGACAACAGGTAGGAAGTATGCGTTCTTGTTTCATTATTCCAAGCCCTTGATGCTTTAATTGTGAAATGTTGTTATTTCTGTTGGAATTCTGCAGTGTGTGTCTATAGGATGCTCAATATTGTTTGCTCAATAGAAACAAGGACCGTGTTGTTTTACAAACTGCTATAGTAAACACCATTTGGTGTGATCTGAAATAGGGTGCGCCCATTTCGCTACGTATTTATGCCAAATTAGGAAATCTAATCCAGGTGCTGCGTGCAAATTCTGAAGTTCAACATCATCCTGTTTATTCCTACACATGAAATGGCTTAGACGTTGCATAGTAACTCACTTACTTTCCCCGGCTTGCTGATTTTGTAAAGGGCAAAATAGTAGCATCTCTCCATTATGTACACACATTGATACAGGCAGCTTACGCGTCCTTTAGTCAGTGGCATTCGTTAAGGGAAGCTTAACCCACGACCGAAAGCTGCGAGAAGATGATAACGGGATACGATTTTCATATTTAATGCGTTCCTTGGAAGAGCGGCGCGTGGCGTGCCTGGGCCTGGGATTGAAGAATCAATCAGCGCTCCTTTGGCCAAACACTTTCTACTTCTGCCTTGCTGCGACTGATGGGATCACTCAGCCAAGAAATTAGCTTCCCCACCTTTTACCTGCTCTGTTGATCCGCTGGACTGGCTGTCCAGTCCATCGCAAGGGCTCGCTGTGAGGCACTGAAGACTCTTATCTGAAACGAAACAGAAAGCCGTGGTTTTTGTTATTATGTTTGGCACAGGAACAGAGAGGCCAACTCCCTGGTTCCACGCCGTCCAGACATGAATCAGGTATTTACACAAATAAAGTACTGCTACTGCAAATCAAAAATTGAAACCTTGAAGAAAGTGGTTCCTTAAACACTTTGTAAAGGGGTTTATTTTTACATGACTTACCTGAGCAGAAAAAAGTAATGCTTTTAAAATCACAAACCGCACAAATATGGATCACTGTGGACTACTTTAGGTAAGTGGAGTTTGAGCAGATATTTTTGCACATCTAACACATAGGAACCATTGTGAGGGAAGAACGGATTTAGAAGAAGACTGTTTTTTAAATGTGACACTGTCAAGATCTGGAGGATGTCCTTGAGTTAATGCTTTTATAATATTTAATAATTTTCAGCCTTCAGTTCTAAACTGTTGTGTGCTTTAATTAATTACAAGCACACTTTAGTCTTAAATCAGAGCGGAGTATATGGAATTTCTTATTTTAAAAAAATATCTGTAAGCCAGCTCCTGTATGTCAGACTTAATCCTGACACGATAATAATATGGTTATTTAAAAGTAAAAAAAGAAACCAAGCTAAGAAGATCACAGTTCTAATATCGCTAATCTGATACAAGTAAGCAAAGTGTGGTGGTTGTCACTTCATAGAAAGTGTATCTTCGTGAAATTTCAGAAATCAAACCCTCACACTTACTTAGCCTCGTACTTCTGAGTAACAGTAAAAAAAGGTTTTCCTGTATGTTGTTCTAAACTGAATGGTGAACTGAATGGAAAAAATGGTGTCTCTAGAATGCCTGAAAAAATGTGTTGCATTTTCGCAACACTGGGTCTTACAGGGTTAAGTTGGTATTGTCTAGAGTCGTATACTGTGTGCAGTGGAGAAGTCAAAGTGATTCATTAAAAACTATATACCCCCCCCCCCCCCCCCCATTTTATTCATCCTCTCAGTCACTATTATTCAATGCTCTCTCTCATTCAGAAATCCAAATATATTGTATAAAAGATACTATGAGACCAGTGATGTTCTAAAGTTGTGCTCTTCACCCCCCCCCCCCCCCAGTCTCTCGAATGTCACAAAGGTTGGGAATATCCAAGTCACTCAGAGGTGTTCCAAATAGGCTGCAAATTTGGAACACCTCAGCATGTTCTGATATTTTTTCACATCTAATGCACTACATCAGGTATGAAACAAGGCAAAAGACATGAAACAAGGGTTCTCCTTTGGTTTCACACGTGTTCAATGCTGTCTGAAGCCTCAGGTGCACATTTTGTGACGTGAGAATTACAGGGTTCTAAGGAACATTTTTTGTCAAAAATGAGTTAAGTACAAATAAATACTGTATTTATCATCCTTTACATGTGTATGATGTTTTAAAAAAAACTTTATCTGAAAGCAATTGCAGTTTTTAGGACATTCTCAGAACAGTAGAAATGGCAGCTAGAACCCTGTAAGTCTTAAGTCATTACTGTATGTGTGCACTGACCAGCAGTTCCAAGTGGGAAATCCCTTTATTGGAATTGTGTAGTGTAATATAAATAAGTGATCACCTTTACCTTTGTTGAAAAATTGACCAAAAAAATATCCTAAAAATTGGAAAATGCTCTGAATCATGTCAAGACAAGTGCAATACTCATTGCATTGTACCCTTGGGCAGACAATGCTAATTGTCCAGAATAGTAAGCTAGTTGGAAAAATAGTCCCAATTCTCAGATACCATTTAGCAAATTATTTCTTGATAATTTAATTTGTTTTGCAGAGGGTGAAACGGAATGCCCCTATGTGTTCTGGGTTTCTGTTCATACCAAGAGGACCAACTTTCTGAGTTCAAATGGAATTTAATTCAGATGATGCAGCAATGTAAGTATTGTGCTAAATTTTCTAATGTCCACAGTATGCCAGCCTATTAAAACAATTGCAGTTTGTTTGATCTTGTTTGACTTTCTTCAGGGATCTTTTTAGTAATATTATATTGGCCATAGCATTTTTAATTTTAGTATTTGAGTATTTGATGTTGAGTTTTAGAAATCATATTTTTATTGTAAAAGATTTGTGAGCAATCATGAATAACTTGGTATGAGGTGGGGAGGTCTCAACTATCTTTGTTGACATACGGCTGTCATAATAGCTTTTGAGGATTTTTTTTTTTTTTTTTTTTGAGTGGTTGAGGACTAGACATATCCATACATTTATTTATTTGCGTGTTTAATTAAAGGCTAGACAACCTTAAAATTTAAACTGGAAATAAAAGATCTGAAACAAGAGAGGCTTCCAGGCGTACAAGGACGTTACTTTTATGTCTGTTCGAAAGCCTTGCCTATTCAGCTGTGAAGATGTGACCTTTAGCAAACTCTTCCTAGAGAAAGCTGAACTCGCCATTGTTGGCGTGGCACAGACCATATGGGAGAAACTAAGCTTTGATGTAAATCTCATTGAATCCAGTCCGGGCTGCTTCACTGTAAGCGTTCTGTTGCGGGAGGCCAAGGTTAGCATTTGAATAGCCCTCCCCATTCAACTCGCCAGGAGAAATAACAAGGCCATTAATTTTTTTTAATTATAATGCCTTGCTGCGTGACCTGGGCTAGCCGGCTCTGAAAGAGCCAGGATGTTCCCCAGCCCTTTCAGAAATGATCTGAGACCGAGCTTTCGAGCGCATTTGTCAGTTGCGGCTGCAGAAAGATCATCTCCTGTCTCTCTTTGCTATTTTTCGGAGCCGAACAGAGATTAAAAACAATGTGGGCTGTTGACATCGCCGGACTGCGTAATGGGATTGTAATTATAGAACTGTACCTCTGTGCTCCATCATCTTTTAAATGTCTGCGAACAAACATGTGTCGTGGTAATTATAAAATACACTATATAGTAGTATGTAATTTAATTATATTCTTAAAATAAATTCATGTTGTGACCCCGGGGCTGAGCTATAATTTGGGAAAAGTGGAAAATTGCCTGCATTAGCAGACTATTACTATCCGTCTCTAAATGACCAGCTCTTCTGCAACTGCAGGCTTTTCTCATTTTTTTCCATTCGCATATCACGTTTGTTCTAGAATGGACTGATACATGTGTAATTAAACTGACCATTAATTTAACACAAGATTTTTCCAAATCCATAATTTATTCGCAATAAATCTGAAAGCTTCATGGGATTTCATGAATCCAGATTTGCCAAATAATATGGGAACTGAAATAAGAAATAAAGAATTTATACATTATTCTAGTGTCTTCTCAACCAAATCACCCTTTTTCAAAATGGGGCACCTTTTAATGAATAGGTTCAAATTTTTAATTGGCACAATCACTATTTGCTTATAAAAGCTGGGAAACAAAATATAGTTCTTCATCTAGTCCTTTATGTGTAAATTATGTATGTTTCCATAAAGAAATTCTACTTCCCAGTTGGTCCTACATTGGTTCTATGCAAGCCTATTCAGAATTTACAGATATTAACTAGTATTCATTTTTGAGGATGTTGTTTCTCCATTTTATCCATTTGCATGCTGTCCTACACTGGCAGACACATAACGTTGTTGTTATCATCACTATTTTGAATACTGAGCAAAACACTGCATTATGCAGTGCTGGTGATTTATTCACTGGGAGATTTCGTGTCCAGTCACGTTGGCACACGGTTCTGTGCTTCTCCAAAGATAGAGCGGCTCAGAGGACAGAGCACCAGAATGGCGGACAGTGACAGAAGAGCAAAATGCAGGACACTGTGGCAGTGGCATCTAGGAAACAAGTTCACCTTTCTCTTTTTAAATCTTCTCTTTAGAACATCCTTTTTGAGAAATATATAGGAAGGAGGGAAAGATGAGGATTGTTGTGTGGCCCAGGCTGAAAGGAAGAGGGAAAGGAAGTGCTTCTGCCATACTACTTGAGTTGTGCTGAAGAGGGCCTGGATAGCAAATGGATTGTGCACTAGAGGCTGTCATGGATATAATTCCAGCTGGCAGATTAATCAGGCTGTTACTAGGAAGCAACCTGCAAAACAAATACGTAAATAAGGACTTCTTAACTGACCTTTCACCTTCCAGTTTATTATGGGTGATCATAAATGATTTCATCATAAACGATTTTATGGGGTTAATTTAGCTCATGTTTATGGTAAGGGCTTCAGGATATACCTTGGTTACTGTGAACACCTCCCCCCACGCCCCCACCCCCCAGGAAAAAAAGGCCATCTCTTGAGGGTCTACTCAAGTTTCAGGGCTATGAAAAAAGATTAATACATAGACCCCCCACACACCCAGTTTTAAATCTTGGGTGAGCCCAAGGGGCTGAATGGCCAGGTTACAGTTTCCTAAAAAGCATAGTGCCATTAAAAAACTGTAGCATTCTGGTACAACCTCTTATGGACAGACGAGTAAAGTATTAACTTGTATTCAACTCCTGATGGAAAGAGGAAAGTTTGGAGAAAGAAAGGAACAACTCATGATCAAAAGCACCCCCTTCATCTTTGAAACACGGTGGAAGTAATGCTATGGCTGGGCCATTTATGGCTGCCACTAGAACTGGTTCACTTGTCTGTATTGATAATGTGATTGCTGATGGAAGCAGCAAGTTGAATTCTGAAGTGTACAGAAACATCTTCTCGGATCCTACTAAATGCCTCAAAACACATTAGACAGCACTTCACCCTGCAACGGGACAATGACCCCAAGCACACTGCTAAAGCAACAATGACGTTTTCGGGGCCAAAATGTGCAATGTTCTAGACTGGCCAAATCAATCACCTGACCCGAATCCAATTGAACATGTGTTTCACTTGCAGAAGACAAGACTGAAGGCAAAAATCCCCTGAAACGAACATATCAGCAAACGTATACAGTATATACAAATGGTAAGTGGAGATGTCCAGCTATTAAGTTGCTCCAGATATGCATGGTCTTCACCATATGCCATTCCTTTTTCATTTTGGGGGATAGAAATCAGATCTTCTGTGTGGGATGTGAACGGATGCTGCCACTCAGATCTTGTCCAGGTGGCACAGCTCTAATTGTACTTCAGTGGACAGGGATCTCAGTAGGTACAGACAAAATTTTTAAGAGGCTAGCCAGTGTGAGGCAAGTATGCTCTGCCATGTAGAGAAGGTTCCTTTGACCATGTAAACAGAATATCTGCTCTAAGAAGATGTGCTTGCTAACTGGAGTACTGCAGAGTAGCTCTTAAGTAGATAGGCAAGGCACTGAGTGTTATCACTGTGATGCTATTATTCATTTATTCGATTCAAAGTTGCAGAAGTGTTAGTTTTATTACTTGCTATTAAAATTCAGTTAAATTAAATTTCACTTATCAGCAGACAAAGCACAGCAGTAATACATGCTGTGACTTCCAGTACAGACAAAGCTGATTTTCTGCTTTTTTCTTTTTAGTATATCAAATAACCTTTCACAGTTAATGCTGAGCTTTCATTCAGCAAAATACTTCTGAGAAGAAATGTAACTGTTTATGTAACTCTAAAGAAAGGTCTAAATGCTGAAAAAAAGAATCTATGGTCCTGACATTACTTCCTCTGTTACAATGTAATTACTCTCTTTTAGCTATAGATCAGTTGGGTAATGGAACAGAATTACATTGATGATTTACTAACAACCGTTTTTTTGTGTGTGTGTGTGTGTGCTACATTCACATCTGTGCTGATTTCCCCTTTGTCTTCGGAGAGGTATGTAGTACATTCCAGTTATCAGATCACTAGCCACAGTGACCTTGACCACAGCCACCCTTTGACCCATGAGTAAGCACTGAATTCACACTATGCCAAATAGCTTTTAATTTCCCCTTTGCTTCTCATACTTAGCACAGTGTGTGATTATCTGTGGAAGCATGGTTTGTGAGGGGTCTAGCTAAAGAAATACTTTATTTCAAAAGAAATAGCTGAACCATTATTGTCATAATTGCTCATATTTATTTTGTGTGTATTGTGTGTAATGTTTTTAAGAAGACCATTAAACACCAAAACAGATTAATTAATATTAATAGTATGTGATATTAAAAATATTAATATTATATGGGTATTAAAAACAGCAGAACAGTCTAGTCTACATCATGGCAGCCACTGGGCTTATTATGAGTTGAATTCCTCATCAACAGTTGTGTTATTGTGCTTATGTTGTTAGACAGAGAAAATCTCCCCTTATAGTAATAATGCAGAACAAGTTATCCAACAAAGTTTTATATCAAATATATTGAAAAGTGAGATTATGACATCAGAGCTGTACTAACGATGCTGCAATTTACAGTGATAGCATCTCTCTCTCTCTCTCTCTCTCTCTCTCTCTATTTTCACTTGCCCACACTTTTCTTTGGCAATCTTCTGTGGCAGTTAGGTCACCCTAGATGTGGAGCTATCACTCAGTCATTGACTCGCTCTCCAATTATTATTTCAATCGCTATCTCGCTTGCTATCACTCAGAGTGCAGCTTCCCCAAAGTAATTTTAGTGAATCCATTTTACCTCTAGATGGCGAAAAAAATTCCCATAAGGGGCCCATGCCAATGTAGTTGCAGCACCCCGAACAATGATTTTGTTCGTGTACACATACTCTCTTTTTCACAAGACTACAAAGAGGCGAGGGGAGACAGGCGACAGGGAAGCCTTTGGAAACGACTCCCATCAAAGCCAAAATGGCCGTTCAAACACTGGCGCTGAGCAGTCGCTGTTTGCGTGGGATGGCATTTGCGTTGTCGTCCCACAGACGCGGGATAAAGGGATCCTTTGAATGGGGGATGATCGGAGTGAACTCGGGGTCAAACCCCACCTGAGGAGGAGCCGCACTGCCCCTCTAATTATCCCTGAGAAGCAGTGCGCGTTTTCGGCTGGTCAGACCGTGGCCATAACTGATAATGCCATGCTTTTAATTGTCAGGGCTCTGAGTGCCGTAAAGGAACTTCCATCGGCGCTCATTATCTCTGCAGAACAGTGTGCGAAAGCATTGATGAGCTGAATGTGGCCCAGCTTGAAGAAATCCTCAAAGCGCCGGGGGGGTACCGGCTCCCGCCAGAATCCGCGGAATGTAAAACGATCTATTACAGTTTTCCGTCCGATTTCGGACCGAGCGCCTCGCGTACAGGCGCCCCGGGTCGCATAGCAACAAAGCAGCTCGTTGCGGCCGCAAAGTCCAACTCCAGAAAACTGTTCCCAGTCACGATGGGGATTATCTGAGTGAAAGCAAATGAGAGCCAGGCCCTGCAAACTTGTCACTGTTGTGAGCTAAATAGCATGTTCATGTCATTACGATGATCTTACGGAAACTTAAGCCCGCTCGGGTTAAAAGTGGGCATATTTCTCTCTGGTCACCAGAAGTCTCACAAATCTCAGATTTTGGAGAATATGGGTTAGGTCCAGGAACCAGATCTCAGTGCCAGAAAAAAATGTATAAAACATGATTTTATATAAAAAATTGCACATTGCGCATACTTCCATGCACAACATACTACAGACAAGCCAACGCAAAAGGAAAGCCGTGCATTTAAGAATGCGTTTTCCTTGACATGTTGCCACCACAAGGCATAGTTTTCTGGAATATCTCCCAACTTTGTGCAGAACTTGCAATACATAGGAACTTGCTGGCTGGACATAAAATACTTTGTCTTCCAACAATGAACAGTAGAATGAAGGCAACCTGGAGAATTGACTGACAAGAAAGAGTAAGAGGAATGCATTCACATTGGTCAGCTCTTTTAAGGAACTGGTAGAGGCAGAAAGGACATTCTCTTTGTGGATAGGCTGGTAATATGGAACTAGTTACAAGACATTCAATGAAAAACATACAAAACTATTATTATTGTCAAGTGTAACAATAAAAGGCATTATTTTAAAGGTCTGTTAAAAGGTCTGTTATTGAAATTATTTGGTTATTTCACCATTTATGTTTTATTGAATGTGAGAAGGGCCATTTTGTGCTGAGGGGCAGGGGCATCACAATGTACATATCTTAGCTTCACTAACAAATCAGCTTTCTTACATGAATCCATTCCAGTCTATCATATGTTGACTCTGTAATTAATACTATAGCATTTTTAAAAGCTTTGATTTCCAAACAGGATGTTCAGGCACTTGGGATCCATCAGTATAGGACAGAAAATAAAGAAAACATGAAGTGAGCGTAAAAACTCTTTACATGTAGATAGCACTGTAACTAAAACAGTGGAAACAAATCTAGACAGTTCACAATAATGCCATTTCCAGAAATGCACACAGCTCAAGAGCATTATCCGCTGCTGCAGATCATGCAGGCAGTGACAATTTGCAGCTTACCAGAATGAAGGAGCCTGTTCATTGTCCCTCTCTGCACTTTATTGATTCTGTGTGTGAACTGGAAACCAACATGCTTGAGCGTTAAACAAAACCACTGGAGGACATGCGCATTGACTGGCTTTTTTGTTGTTGTTGTTGTTGTTGTTAAATCATATATATTTGCGTTATTTTGTCATTGTTCTGATGAGAGGCATCAGCTTGGGTTCGACTTGAATAATTGTAACAAAATTGTCCTCTGCTTTTGTCTCGTAAGCAGCGATGGCGATATGCTGATTAAGCTTAAACTGTTACTGAGAGAGACTGGAGAGGAAGAGGCTTTGGCTAAAAAAAAAAGATGCATTTATAGCCCTTTGTGTGGCACCTCATTATGTGTGGGGCCGATTCATTAAGTAATTGGTGTGCAGTTGTTTACATGAGTATTAAGGCTCTCTGTTCAGCAGCCTTTGAGAGATACATTGTGCAAAATGCCTCATGTTATGAATGTAGAATGAGAGGGAGGGGGCCGGCCTTATTGGCCAAACACTGAGCCGAGCTGAAAAGCAGGAGCCGGGTTGCTGCTTTGCATAGCAATGGCTCCCGTCTTAATAAGCTCTACAGATTAAATGCATGCAGTCTATACAGGAAGCGAGGAGATGCCCTCCACACATTTATATGCACTCCTTGTCAGTGTTATGACATTAGAGATAGGGAGAAAACCTCCTCCCCCACCCCCTATCTAAAACCAGTGTAAAATGAGCCCGGTTCGTGAATGTGATGTTTATACGATAATAAATCAGACAGAAGTGGCGGGATCTGCCGCAGTTTATTAAGCGTTCGCTCATTATGGATCTCTTGCTGCCATTGTGAGCCCGGGAGCGGGAATCGCTGGGCTGCAGAGTGAGGATGAAAGGCGCGGTGTGCGCAGAAGCAGGTTCCTAACAAGCAGCTGCTCTGCCCGCAATGGCCGTTTCTTTCCTTTTGTGCCGAGGTGCATGCCACCGCTTCCTCTCTGTGCCCCGGTGTCATTTCCCCCCTTCTACCGTAAGCATCTGAAATGCGCGTTCTTTTTTTATTCTTTTTTTTTTTTTTTTTTTGTGCCGCGCTCTGCTGTTTTGTGTGTTGTTCCTGCTTTTGGGCGCTCTGCCTTGTTATCTGTTATTAGCGCTATTAGCGGCCCCAGGCTGTGCCCACTTCTTCGCTGACCGGACCAGTTCCAGGGCGAGGCTGTTCTTCAGCAGCAGGACGACTGCTCGCGGGCATAGCAGCCTTGATTCACCGAGCGCTTTTAGCAGAGTTCATGTCACCGACTGGTTTTAATGCCACTACTCAGAATGCCCCTTAAAAATCCACAGAATGCAACATTCCCTGGCACTTTTGTTTGCTTTTGTGTCTTGTATTATAGCCACTGAGCACAGGGATTTGTTGTTTCAAGGCCTCTATAGGGTTTGTGGGTATATAAAAGAACTCTTTGGAATGTGACCTGTCCTAAAATTGTTTGGTGAGCTGAGGTCCAGTGTCATAGTCAAAAGGTGGCTGTGGGAGACAACGTGTGTGGCATTTCTGAGGGAGCAGTAGCAGCCTCTGGCCAGAAGAGGTCACTCTATTGATTTTGCTTGTCATATAATGATAATAATAAGTTGATCCTTAAATGTCATTTAGTACAAATGTTACAGTGAAAGACTGTAAGACAGTGAAACCATTTATTGCATGTTTTTGCACTGCATTTATATAAATGGACTGCATTTATATAGCGCTTTTATCCAAAGCACTTTACAATTGATGCCTCTCATTCACCCATTCACACACACACACACACACACACACACACACACACACACACACACACACACACACACACACACACACACACACACACACACACACACACACACACACCAACGGTGAAAGGTTGCCATGCAAGGTACCAATCAGCTCGTTGGGAACAATTAGAGGTTAGGTGTCTTTCTCAGGGACACTTTGACACGCCCAGGGCGGGGGATCGAACCGGCAACCCTCCGACTGCCAGACAACCGCTCTTACCTCCTGAGCTATGTTGTTTGTCAAACTGACTTATGGAACACAAGAATGATTTACCGAAGGCTATTATAAAATAGGATGTTACACTTGGTAGTTGTGCATTAGCACTGAGAAAAAAATGTATCTCAGAGTGTTGATTTACCTATTTATGTAATTTGTAGAAGGAGATCACAAGTATAAATAAAACACATAATGTGTATTTACTATGTGTAATTCATTGGGTTCTGATATGTTGAAATGCACCTGGAATTTATACAGACTGTGCATGCTATTATTCTTATGTATGCAATTGAGAGGTCAAACTTCCCATTAGCAGAACCAAGTTTAATTCAACTCATAACAATCTACTTGTGACCCAATTAAAACAGATTCATAAAAGCAGACTGCGGACATAAATTCAAACAAAGTCATTGTGACTTTCTGCTTGTGCCAAATTTTGTAGGCTGTCTGCAAAACTCTCTTCCCCGCTAAGATGCTCTGCTGAGAGAAGCACAACCTTTTTCGGCCAGCAGAGGGAACTCAAACGTAGGGAAACTGCAAGAGGAACCCCGTCAGGCGAAATGTTCACACGCAGCCGATAACACGTTCCACCGCAGGTCTGCATTACCCGTATGAGCCCAAGCAGAGCGCTAATCTCCGAAAACAGCTGAAAGTACTGCCGCAACTAGGTCAAAACCATGATAGGAGTGGGAGTTGACAGCCATGAGGAGAAATCCCCCCTCCCCTTTTTTTTTTTACCTTCCACACAAACGATTGCTCTAGAGTGCCTAGCTATTAGCATTTTTGCGTGGGTGAAAGGGCCTTAAAAAGCGAGGGAACACAGTGACAATAGTTTCTGCCAGGCTTTGTTAAATGCATATGAAGTGCAAGGTAAGTATAATTTGTTTTAATAGATTCTCAACCTTTTTATAGCTTCTTTAGGTCTTTGCTGCTAGTATAACTTTGAATTAATATCCAGCCATTGAGCAATGTTTTGTCTTATCCCATATCAACTTGCATGTAATTGTCAGTTTTCATGTATGATTTTGCTTTGTTGTTGTTGTTATTGTTGTGCTTGTGACGGCTGTTGCGTGGAAAAATCAAGCCATTGCAAACAATGAAGCCTACCCCATTGTGTACATCGAAAACGCATTAATTTTCTCACCACCCACAACCACTGTAATAAAAAGACATGAGCATTCTGGTGCAATATTGTTCAAATGTCATTTTTTCACCAGGTTTGACACCATGAGAACTGCTTCTGATTGCCTATTAAAAAGTCATGGCTCTTACCTTTTTATACTTGTATAAATGTGTCTACAACCTACCTTACCCTAATTAGTTGCTACATAATTATTACTCCTGTGGAATACATATTTCTGGACATTCTCAAAGCATGCATACTTTTTATTCTGCCTAGTTGGCTTTGCAGAGGTTAGGTCAGAATATTGTTCACTGTGTGAACTAAACTGTGTTCTTGGCTAGAAATAGCTGTACAAAATAAGTATTGTATCTTATTGAACCTGTGTTTAGTAGTTGTCAATGACCATGAAATGCACTTTTTGTACGTCGCTTTGGATAAAAGCGTCTGCCAAATAAATGTAATGTAATGTAATATTCATAATTTGCAACTTAACCTTAGAAATCTGCAGGCTGTAACACAGTAATCCCCAGATGTACACATCTTTGTATGGCTATACACAGTGAGCAAAAGCCAGAATCTAGACATCTAGGGGGCTGGAAATAGGTGAGAGACATTTTGACATAAATGGACTATACCCAGATACATCCTAGTCGGCTAAACTAAAACTGTAGTTTACTAAAAAGCAGTAAACTTTAAAAATTACTAATGCTTGTGTAACATTAAACTGTAATAAATCTGTGTCCCACGTTTATTTCTGCTGCTGATACAGTTGCCTCTGAGGCTGTACCATTGTATTTCTATCGTATATCTGGAAAAAAAAAAAATACAGATGGGGAACTTAATATTCTGAAACAGAGGATCATTTAAAATATGTCAGGTATTACTGAAGGTCTGTGGAGATGGAGATAGACATTACAACCAGCTCCAATACAGTAATGGAGTTTAGAAAATAGTTGGAAGACTTTAAGACATAAAGTCTCCAGGCAAGTTGAAGGATACGTCTTCTTACTGAATGTGGAATGTATTGGCCAAAATAAAGTAAATGAATAGTACTATAAAACTGACCCCCATTGTACTGTCATTCTTTTCATGAGCCAGAAAAATTGGCAATGAAATGATTGCCAAAACTGAAAAGAAATTTAATGAAAGTGGGCCTCTATTAACCTGTGATAGAGGTCTGAAAACATATAAAATAACAGCCCAATTATTTCTTCTGGCCCTAGTAATGAGACAAGAAAACAATGTCACCAGTTTTAAGTTGCTACCTATTAAATGTATGTTAAATGTTGTTCGGACTTCAAATGACCCCAGTTAACCTTAATAGTACAATATTCTTTATTCGTTTTTCTGAGTGCCCTTGAAACATTCTGTTTTGGTTTTTGCTTTTGCAATGTCAGGTTTTTTTGCAGACAGAGAAACCTTTTCTGTACATTGATTATAATAAACCTGGCACCCCGTTGGGTGTCAGAACCTCAGAACAGTGTAACCAGCCACTTGTAATGAGGGAAGTACGTGTGGAGAGTTTTCAAACATGCTGCTGTTAACCTAGCTTGAGTCTCTTCATCTGAATGACACTTTGGACTCCTCACATACATTTTATAAGAGTTTAAACTTCTTAAAATATAAGAAAAAAATATATATATACATCTTTAAATATATTTGTTTGCAGTACCATTGGATATCATACACTTAAGATGATGTGTGCATTTAAAAAATATAGTTCACAGTGAAAATATAACACTAAAGGGAAATTATTCAACTTTTTAAAAAATTGCTTTGCACAACAACTGTTCTACCTGACAATGACACACCTTTAAACTCAGATTGGCTGCTCATTCGTGGACGTAATGTATCAGAATTCCAGTGGAAGACAGACTAGGGCCAGGATATGTTCAGGGCTTATTTTAATATTACATCATCTAATCCATAAACAGTACTGTCCTCATTGTGACAGAGCCAGTTGACTGCCTCATAATATCTATATACAAGAGGGGTTTGAATGACTACTTTTAACATTGTCCCGTTTGTAGACTTTAAATGGACACTTAAAAACAAATTAATAATTAAATATCCAACAGAAAATGCTATTTTCCTGACTGCTGTTAATTTGTTATAAGAAATAGTTGTCTTCCAAGGTACTATTCAGAAAAGCAGCAAGTATTTATAATAGCCTAATATAGTGTATATTGACAGCTACTGTATGTATGTGGTCACCCATTCCATTCTAAGTTTGCCTCAGCAATTAGTTTCTTACGTGGTCCACCTTCTTGGAATATAATTCATATACTTAATGTGTTTAATACATGACAGGGCATGTGGTTGAGCTCTGTTGTACAGGTGCTGTACTGACAGGTTATACACGGCTGTTGGTTGTCACATGTACCAGTAAAAAAAATTTAAAAAATTTAAAGGCCACGCTCAAACTGGCAGTTAGCAGGTGCAGCCAGTAAGTACATAAAGGACTAAACAATGAACAGGTTTAAAATTTTAATTTTAAAATTAGAGCAAGCGTTGAGCCTGTTCATTGTTTCATGTACCTGCCCAGATAGCGAGCAGTTCTTGGCCAGATCTGCACCGGCTCTGGTCCGAAGTCAGCACTGCTGAGCTGGAATCAATGCAGATCCCGGCTGGAGTCACTTCGGTGAACATGAACTCAAACCCAGTAGCAGTCACAGCCTGACTTAAGCTCTTTGAACTGAACATATGATGCATTGTACTTAAATCCAACATAAGAAAGCTATCTAACCTCTTTATCAAATTAAAATGTTGTTTTCATACAGTATATTTTTTTTAATTAATCTGGACCAGTTATTTGTGTTCATTGGCTGTCTGACGAGGCAGATGTCATTTTTATTTTATTGATATACCTGATATCTTCCCCAAGAGACATCAGCAGGGAAAACAACAGTCGTGTAGCCTACTAGTTTTCAACACACAGTTATTTTTGTACAGGTTTTAAACCTAACGTCGTATAAATCTACATTATTAGAAGCACCTTGGAACTTGATTTTGCAAAACGTTTTAGACCCTAGGTCGCTTTCCCGAAAAAGGGCAGGATGAACCCTCTTTACCCACAATTCCTTGATGTAAGGTCAGTTGATTAACCCGGATGTGCATCACGCTTTTGATAAGCGCCGCAAAGCAAGACGTGTGAACCGAAGGAGCGTATTCGGCTTTGCTGTTTTTTAACTAAGCAGGTTTTTAATATATCGTTTTTGTTTATTGTTTCGTTGGTTGGTTTTTATGGGAAATGGGAGTCCCGGCATTTTTTCGTTGGCTGAGTCGGAAGTATTCTTCGATTATTGTTCATTGTGTGGAGGAGAAGGTAAGCTCTCGTGTTTGCTTGTAAACAAGTCGGAATGGATTTGGGCCTCAAGCAGAGATGCACACTTCTGAAGGAACTGTACATCAGTTTATCACCTTAGTACTTGAAATTGGCATAGTAATTTGAAAAGAAGTAACTAACATCTTGATTTGTCCGATAGATATTTATTTAGCTAGCAATATTATTTCTTGTAATTTGGCTAACATAGCTGTTGAAATAGCGATGACTTAAATTTATATTTTCCGACTCAGTGCGACACCGTTAATTAACGGTGAAGACTATGTGAATGTTCAGCATTTGAACGAAACTCCCGGGATTCGCTCTCTATTTAACTTATCTTCTTTGCGTTTGATAATTTGTTGGCTCGTTGATTGCTACTTGCTGGTATCGTCTTGCAGTGATTAGCTTCCTCGCTACCACACTGGTCAGAGAAACGAGCAAGCTAGGTGGCTAGCCCGCCATCCCAAAGCATATTCTAAGATCATTTTAGTTGCGTTTTTTTAAGCAGTTGGCAACATCGATATTCTTCTCTTTGGCCAGTATGGAACAGGTCTCAAACAGAAATCGTTACGCAAACATTTTTACAATTGAAACGCCCCCGCCATTACAAATCATAGTACGGTGATTTCGATTTTGATCAATGAAAGTTTAGTTCCCTAAGGTTGCGCAATATTAGCTACCGCGTGGGTATATAGGGGCAACTTTGGTGCCATCCCTCCTGAGAAACTCGGTGATATGGTATTTTAAATGACCGTTAAGTTCGGAACCCGGTAAATTCTTGGGCTGCGATTGAGGAACAGATTCACCTGCATGATTTCGATATTTTAGCACGTCTACCTGTCTTACCATCTTGTTCTTCTCTTAGTCAAAGGAATGCAATGGAGTCCGTGTACCTATTGATACCACCAGACCAAATCCCAATGAAGTCGAGTTTGACAACTTGTACTTGGACATGAATGGAATTATCCACCCCTGCACACACCCCGAGGACAAGTGAGTAGCCAAATTACTGGGTCTTATTGTTTGCGATCGGTCCTGTTCACTTGGGCTAACGCTGTAATTTGTATTCTCAGGCCTGCCCCAAAAAATGAGGATGAAATGATGGTTGCTATTTTTGAATATATTGACCGCTTGTTCAATATTGTTCGTCCAAGAAGAGTTCTCTATATGGCCATAGATGGAGTTGTGAGTATAATGCTTATTCTTCTAGTGTCATTTAAACCACATTTTCCCAATCTGGGTTGACCCCCTTTGGTGGGGTTTGAGTGGCTAAGATGGGTCAGAAGATGTGTATGGAAAACCATCTGCTCTGTTCCCAGTCTACTGACATAATCCAATCAAACACTGCACTGGCTATTGTGCATGTACAGATAATCTCAGATCCATCTTTTACTGGATTCAAAGCTTTGAAAGTTTTGGGCCCAGTTACTCAAATCACTGTCCACGAGGGCTGAGAACTGCTGGTTGTCCACCCTCCCTTTACCTGGGAGTTGATTGTGAGGACAGTCTGGCCAACCAGTAGCACAAATTGTTCATTTAATTACCCGGGAGAAAGGAAAACCAGGGCTGGATTTGGATGCTTGGACCAGTATTTAGTATCCATGGTTAAGGGACACATGAAAACGTAATGTGTTCATTGCATATGCAGGCTATGAATAGTCCGGGCTTGTGTATATCTGAGGTTTCATTCACCCACTAAACCTTTTCTGTAGGTGTGGTAATTCTACCAAACATTGTAGGAATGTACACTATATTGAGATGATCAGTAACTTTTCAGTGCGCTGTTCAATTAATTGCAAAAAGTTTTTTATGCAATTGCACTTTCAATAACCGTTGATTAATTACCTCTGCCTACATGTATTCCAGTAGTTGTAAATGTATTCTGGTTTCTGCCGTCTATGGTCTTTTATTCTCTGTTTAGTTCTCAGTTCTTGCCTCTGTCTTTAAGTGTTCTATACCAAAGGCTAAACCTAAAACCTAGAAATGTCAAACCCACATTCCTCTGTATGAGTGTTGATTCCTTTGAATTGGTGTGTTTGGATATAATTTAAAAAATGTTTTTGTAAACACGAGCAAAGGCAAAAATAGTTCTGTTGCCAGGTAACAGTGACCATAGAGCTTTTCCTTTTAGGCCCCTCGTGCCAAAATGAACCAGCAGCGGTCGAGGCGATTCCGTGCCTCTAAGGAGGGGGTGGAGCTTGTAGAAGAGAAACAGCGAATGAGGGAAGAAGTCATCCAGAGGGGTACGTGTTTACGGCGCCGCCTAAACTGCTACCCGCCCGCCGCTAGCAACTTTGAGGAATTGAACTTAACGTGTACACTGTAGTCTTTAGTAAACTCTTACATGATCATAACTGTTAGAGAAACATTCTGCTCTGCAGAAAGATTTGGCTGCATATGGATATGCCTTGCACATGACATTGCAGGACCAAGCCAGCACTATGTCAGAAAACCAGCTACTTGAGATAGGGATTCTGCTGTAACTGAACCCTATTGCTGCATTGGCTCCTCCCAGTGATGTGCCAAGTGGCCAATGCTAACGTTTGTGAGAGATTCCTCTCCTCAGCTTGGCGTAGGCTCTCCAATAGTACTGGTCTGGGCTGTAGTTTGTATGGAAAGTATTTGACAGTTAGGCACCTTTTTAAAGTGTTTTTTTTAACTGGATAAGCTTAAGCTTTACAAACTTCACCGGTTTAATCTGTCATTTCTAGGAGGATATCTGCCACCTGATGAAATTAAGGAGAGGTTTGACAGCAATTGCATCACACCAGTAAGTGAACACTACAACCCCCTTTCTTTCTGTTTATAGATATTTGAGATGCAATATCCCTAGTTTAGGATTAACCTGATGACTAGGTTAAGTGATTTCTTGAATATTGATGTATCAGAACTCGCGCTAATGGAACGGACGCCGGTACACTCCCAGAGTCGGTGTCTTATTACGTCCTCTGCCTTTTCATGGATGCATTTGCGCGTGTACTTTCAGGGCACAGAGTTCATGGACAACCTGGCAAAGTGCCTGAGGTACTACGTTGCTGACAGGCTGAGCAATGATCCAGGGTGGCGCAACGTTACGGTACATGTACCTCTTGAGTCCTTCAATGGACGTCCACTTGCTTGTGTTTTAAGTGGTTTTGCAGTGTTGCGGCGCGCTCTGTTGTACGTTTCATCGAATAGGATTTTGAGCATGTTTTCTCAAGCACCGGTGTGCCGTTTCCTCCAGGTCATCTTGTCGGACGCCAGTGTTCCTGGGGAGGGAGAACATAAAATAATGGACTACATCAGGAGGCAACGAGGTACCTTGATTTGATTTTGTAAGGTGTTAACACTGTCACAAATATTCGGTTAGAATGTTCTTAATAATCACTATTAGTAACTGAAAGCAATGGAGTTCTAGAACAAACTCTTAGAAATTTTGAAAAGAAAACATTCCAGAAAATCTGCTCTTCAAAGGGTTAATATTCTGATACATTTCAGATGGAATAGTCTTCACAGTAGTCGGCCACTAGTCTGTCAGAATCAGTGGAATTTATGTCTCCCCATTTGTAGGTTTTCTGGATATATATACAGTCCACTCCAGTCTGCAGTCGTGCTAATTATTTAATTATGTTCAGGTATTTTTGCCTATACAGCTAGTTTTGTTGTAATTTGACTGCATTTTCTACTGGTATCTGGATTTTTTCATGCCACAGTAGTCTAAAACAATAGCAATTACCACAAGACTTTTTCTAAACTTGCTGAAGGCGACAGGCTTGCACATGTTCGTGGGACCTTGGCTAACTGGTGCCGCTCTTTCCCCAGCCCAACCGAACCACGATCCCAACACGCACCATTGTCTTTGTGGAGCTGACGGTGAGTTCCGATCGACTGGAAATGCATCTTCTAATAACCTTCTGCTTTAATGCTTTTCACTGACGAAGCCGTTCCCGTTCCTGCTTTCAGCCGATCTGATAATGCTGGGGCTGGCCACGCACGAGCCCAATTTCACCATCATCCGGGAGGAGTTCAAGCCCAACAAGCCCAGGCCCTGCGCCCTGTGCGGCCAAGTGGGCCACGAGATCAAGGATTGCCAGGGCGTGGCCAGGGAGAAGCAGGGCGAGGTACCTACCTTCCGTTTAGGGAAACCCCCGAGCACTCTGCACAAGTAAGCGTCTCTCTACGGCGAGCCTCTAAACCGGACCAACCGTGTAGTTCGATTCTGTGTTTCGACAGCACGACCAGTTCGCCGATACCCTCCCTGCCTCGGAACAGGAGTTTATCTTCATTCGCCTGTGTGTTTTACGGGAGGTATGTAATCTCGGTGTCTTCTGACGGTGTGCATGCTCGTGTTCAGATGCCATGCATTGTAGCTAGCCTGACGAGAATTAAGATTCAAATGATTAGCAGTTCACTTGTTATGCACACGGCAGCGTGTCCTGTGATTGTAGTGCATTTTGCTTGGACTTCATGCACAAGCTGTTGTTTGCAACTAACGCAGTGATAGGTTTTAATAATGAACTTCCTCCTTGGCCTTTTGTGTTTCTAACTGAGCTCAAACTTCACATTTTAACACAGTACCTGGAGAGGGAGCTGACCATGGCCAGTTTGCCTTTTCCGTTTGACTTCGAAAGGAGCGTCGATGACTGGGTCTTCATGTGCTTCTTCGTCGGCAACGACTTCCTGCCCCACTTACCGTCACTGGAGATCAGGTAGGCTCAGCCGAGGCGGGTCTCCAAAAACCCCAGCCTTTCGGAAGGCTTTCCCCAACAAGTGCGGTCACGTATTCCAGTTGTGCTTGAGTTCACGAGTTTCACCATTAAATGCTTTGAAATTTTCCTGGTGGACGCCGTCTTAAATGACGTTGACCGCACGCCTAGCCTTGCGTTAGAAAAGGCGGCACGGCGCTAATTCAAACCTTGACTGTCTGTGCAGAGAGGGTGCCATTGATCGGCTGGTCAACATCTATAAAGACGTGGTGCACAAGACCGGGGTAGGTGTCTGCGGCCCTCGGCTCCAAGATCTCGTACCTGACTTTTAACCCTGTGAAGAACCCAACAGCCATCCCTTGCCACTTCCCAATACTCAATACACGCCATGAATGAAACGCTTTTTTGATTTAGCTGAATGGAACTGTGTTTGACCGTCTGGTGCATTTTGGCCCCGCAGGGATACCTTACAGAGAACGGGTTCGTCAACTTGGAACGTGTTGAGCTCATCATGCAGGCCGTCGGGGTGGCCGAAGACAACATCTTCAAGAAGCGCAAAGAGGACGACGTGAGGTTCTTATTTTTTTGTTAACAACTGTGTATGAGGTGAGATTATTTGACAGAAGCTCATTGCAGCAAAGATTGAGATCCATTACAGCAGTTATACATTTACAATATATTTTTGGGAATTTATTTTGCAAGTGAAGAATGTAATGTAACACCTCATTTCCTGTGTGGGCTATTTGAAATGGCAACCGGTCATGTTTATTATTGAGATGGCAGTTATTTGACAAAGGTATTTGAAGCTTAAATCACTTATGTCTGTCTGTGTTCTCATGTATATTGGAATATATAGCTTTTTCCATATACTAAAATAGGTCTAATTTTTACAGTCACATGGTTGAGCGTTACTCATGTGTTTTCACTATTCTGTCTGTCCGTGCCTCTCTTGAGGTGCTGGTTAGCAGTGAGCTTTGATTTTAAGGACTGTCCCTTCCTTGTGAGAGAAATCTCCATACCCCTCTGTGTTTTGCAGTGTTTTAAAACAGGCGTTTTGTTCCCTGGCTGTAGGAGGGTTTCAAACGGAGAATGAAAGAGAAGAAGAAGAGGATGAAAGTAAGTGGAGTTAATCGCACTCATTAACCAGGAAGCGGCCGCACTCAAGTGGATATTTTCGGTCCTCGTACGCAGTTTTATTTTGTGAGAAATAAAAAGTAATAAGAAGAAGAAGCAATAATTATTGTTATGGGGACAAACGCGTCCATCTATGGGATTTTTCATTTTGTAGGGAATTTTTCAAAGATTAAATGTACTTGTAACACCATTCCAATTAACGTACCATTATCTGTCTCCATTGTCTTTCTAATTATGTCTCCCTGAAAGCCGAAAGTCGTCAAATAGATTTCCGTTGTGTTTCACGGAGGTGACAAAAGTGTGGTCATGTCCACAAGGTGCTTTTTACAAAAAATGCTTTGGTCTTTTCTTTGATTATAGTGAATTCGTTTTATATAAAAATGGAGTAATGTGGGAGTAATGAAATGGCTTTGTACTGATTCTTTAGAACCCATGCATTGAACCCATGCAAGGTCACCTGGCAACACGCATGGAATTCAAAGGCTGTGATCTTTTATAAATCTAATCGTTTCTGGGGGAGGTATGGTTGCCAGGTCTGGAGGGTTAAATATGTCTCTTACAGATTTCCAAACCCTTTACGTGCAGCAGTGTTGATTTTATAGCATACAAGTGGACTTTATATGGTGCCCATAATGAGCACAATGAAGAGGAATGGAGTGACATTGTAAGTGCTGTTGGACAAACCCTGTCCTGGGAGAGCATGAAGTGTGCCTGGATTTCATTCCATCCCAGCTCTCCATTTGCCTTATTACATGAATTCCGTGCATGATCGAATGAGTTCAACCAATTCTTTAGAGGGCGGTCAGCATAAAGCACACAGTCAGGGGTTGTCCTTATGTTATTACGTGAAACCAAAGGAAAGTGTTTAATCGGACATACCGAGTCAGTTATTAAAAGTAATAAACGTTCTGTTGCCCCCCTCCCCAGGCAGAGCAGCGGCCTTCGTTCATGCCCGGGGGGCAGTTCGCTCCCCATGCCCTGGGCGGGAGAGACAGGCCCCAGGCCGTTCAGAACGCCCGCCATGCCGCCTTTGACATGAGGATGCAGGGCAGAGACCAGCAGAACAAGGTGAGGTCACTAACCCGTCGCTGGCCTGGGATACAAGCATGTGCTACCTTGAGATTTGTGTCACATAAGAGACTTCACACAGTGTGTGTGTGTGTGTGTGTGTACGCTTGTGTGTGTGTGTGTGTGTGTGTGTGAGTGTGTGAAACTACCACTCGTGCCATGTATAGTGTATGTTTAGGTTAATGCATTTGTCCATGCGTTTTCCTGGCCTTTATTGCTCACTTATCTGAGTGCACACGGGATTTGACCTCATGCTTCTCTGGATTCTTTTCAGGACGCCGCTCAGTCTTTGAAAGCCATGATGAGGAACGGCAACCAGGCACGTGGTTTTTCGCATTCTCTAGCTTTTTGCGTCACGGCTATTTTTAAATGAAAAAGGGGGATTTTGTTTTTGTTCCGAAGGTCAAGCCTTCGAATCGTAAACCCATTAGTTTCGAACGAACGGGGTTCCTCCTGCAAATACGCCCCGTAATGCACATCGATGTTCTTTACGGCCCTCGGTGAATTTCCGCGGCTTTTGCGATCCGCTCGTTGCCAACGGAGGAACGGTTTTCCGGGCCTTCCCCGCTCTCGTTTCCGGCGCATCGCCCCGACGCGTCCTTGAAACGCGTCGCTGCGGCGGCGTCTCGTCGCGCTTCTCGAAATTAATCGTCCGCGCGTTCGCGACGTCGGCCCGCTTCGCGACGACTCGCGCGTCACCGCCGCTCCGTCTCGGCCGTCCGTAAAAGGATATTAATTCCGTCCCGGCCGCCCCGAGCTCCGACCTTTTTAATTATCGCCCGATTCGCCGCGTATTTATGAACACGCCAGGGACAATGGCCGGCGCCGCCATTAGCACATGAATGGCGGTCGCGGCGGAGGGGACCGCGGCGGCGAAGGAAGGCCTTTGTTCCGCGCGCGCTGACCGAGGTCAGGATCTCTCATTTCGCCACCCAGGTGAGATGCTCGTACAAAGAGCGCTACATAAAACAGACCGAGTGGACGCACAGACTCACGGTGATGGGGGGGAAAAAAAAAATGTTTTAATTTCAGTTGAGCGGGGCGCATGCATTGATTAGGAAGCGTGTTGGTGCGTGCTGCATCCATTTAGACCAGGGGTGGGCAGTTCTGGTCCTGGAGGGCCGGTGTGTCTCCTAAGCAGGTTTTTGTTTCCGCCAATTACCCCGGCTATATTAGCTAACTGGCTGTACACACCAACCAGTTACCATGGCTATATGAGCTAACTGGCTGTACACACCATCACTGGTTCACAGTAAAATGTTTCATAAAGGAACACAAGAACAGTCTTGGGCTGTCATTCATGTGCTTATCAAGTAATGTTGCTAAAATGTCATATGGCAAAAGTGTCAGGGTTAAATAAGTAATTAAGGCCCGGAAGTTGGAAACGGATAGAGAACTCGTCTCTGATTCAGACGTACAAACAACGTCCAGTTACATGCAAGATATTTGACAAAACTGCTCTAGCGGGTCCCTCAAGTGTGTCAGAGCGCAAGCGAGTCCTTCAAAATGGTCTTCGTTTCTTCGTTTCCGCAGAACAGGCTCTTTGGTTTCCTTCTGAACAGGAGTTAATCGGCAGATTTTGAGAAACGTCTGACTCCTGTCGTCCTCTCTCCGCAGTCTTCCGCGGGGCCCAGCGGTGCTCTGGACGGGAAGGGTATGAAGAGGAAGGCCGACGACAGCGACAGCGAGCCCGAACCCGAAGATAACGTCAGGTGAGAAGGAAAACGTCGCCGTTCGGCGGTGCCTTCCGTTGCACCGTTTTATTTTTATTTTTGTTTACGGCGGAGTAGACGACCCGCCCCTCGGCTCGTCCTGCAGTCGGAACCATCTCTTCCGCCCCTTCCCGACCGCACCCCTCCGCCAGACAGCAAAAGCAGTCAGGCGGGAGCTGTCCGATACATTCCTGTGAGACGTGGCGCTAGCCGGCGATGCTAAGCCCGAGCCCAAGCAAGCCCGTTAGCATTCGTGCAGGCTTTCTCGCTTTCCCTGTGGGACCCAGCGATGGATTCGGGTGGTCTGCTGCCTGTCCGTGTTTGTCGGTTGCTGGAGTGCGGCGGCTGGAGTTTAAATTGTGCACTATCGATAAAGAGGATTGAGGATGTTTGAAAATAATAATCACTGTCACAACACTTACTTCGATAAATGACTGAACTACCAAACACTGCTTCTGTCTGAACTATATGTAAGATTTACGTGTACATCAACACAGAATTTAAGCAATGAAATAAAATGGGAAATTTAATATATTAAAACATTTTTTTTATACTTAAAATGGCCTATCTTAGAAGCAGCAGATTTCCCCTTTGCCATGTACGTTCTAGTTCAGACCTCGGTTAGATTAAACCGAATAGCATGATTTGTATTTATAGATATAGATGTAGATGTAGATTTATAGAATAAACGCACAACTTATGCAATTAAATGTTCTGAACCTTAATGAGAAATCTGACAGAATGGAGATTGTAGCTTCTCCTGCTGTGCGCTGCTGGATTGTAAGACTCGAACATTAATCATTCAAATTAAACTCTTCGCCTGCAGTGAATATAGTCTGCTATTGATGCGATTCGTGTTCGGGTATTCTTCTGAAACCCGTTTTCTAAGGTTGAGTCTTATTCACCTATTATGCGCCATGCTAATGTGCCATCTGATTCATAATGGCTGGAGCCCTAAGGGAAATCCTGCCATAGGCTCCATATTTAAAGCGTATTGACAGTATCGTCAATGGAGATGAATGGCAATATCGTCTCCGCTACGTTTTCAATTTGCCCTCACCGCGGTTTTAATTGACGTGAATCGCGAGGGGAATGTCACGAAACCGAACGCGGCTCTTTCTTCCCCAGGCTGTGGGAGGAGGGCTGGAAGCAGCGCTACTACAAGAACAAGTTTGACGTGGACGTGACGGACGAGGCGTTCCGACGCAAAGTGGTCAGGTCCTACGTGGAGGGCCTCTGCTGGGTGCTGAGGTACTACTATCAGGTAAGGCCCGGACCCCAGCACCGTACGGTTCATCGGCAAGTCAGCTACTAGTCAGCGGAAAAAATTAATTTACGAGTGGCTTTTAGATATCGTTTTTTTTTTGTTGTTTTTTTTTTCTTTGAAATCCTGTCCTCTCTGTGCCTTTCTTTGACGAGCGTCATTTAGAATTCTGGTGGACGGAATTGTCTGATGGGCAGAAGTGGCTGCATGCGCACTTGAGAATACTAGGAATTTAAAATAGGTAGTCGCTCTAAATCCTGCCTGTTGGCAGAAGAGACCTAGAGATTGGTGTCTGTTTTTTTGTTGTTACACGTTGACAGATTGTTCTAGGGATTTAGTATTTTGGGTCTCCAAAAATAATTTAAAAAATAGTTGGTCACAACACTGAATATCACCAAGTGTCTGATCATTATAAGGCTAAGCTGTTTATTTGGTGAAGCTGCAAGAAAAACCTGATCAAACCCATATTTGAGGCCATTTTTCTGTGTTGGTAAATGCGGGGTGGGGGTGGGGGGGGGATTGTGAGGTGGCTTTTTTATTTTATTTTATTTTCAGCTATGTGAATTCTAACAGCACTACACTGACAGGGATGGGAGGGTGGCGGTGGAGGGGGGTTTGGTTTTACAAATTCAAACTGTCTGTCGTTTTGATTTCTGCTCGCAGGGCTGTGCTTCCTGGAAGTGGTACTTCCCGTTCCATTACGCCCCCTTCGCCTCGGACTTCAAAGACATCAAGGACCTGTTCACCGAGTTCGAGACGGACACCAAGCCGGTGAGTCGGTTTCCTGCTTCACTCTCCCTCGGGTCTGCCGGCGGTTTAAACTTCCTCCTCCTGGCGTTTCGCGGACGACGCTCAATCCCGTTTTTTTTCCCCCCGCAGTTCAAACCCCTGGAGCAGCTGATGGGCGTGTTTCCTGCGGCCAGCGGCAACTTCCTGCCTGAAACGTGGCGGGTGCTCATGAGCGACCCGGTACGTCCAGCACAGTTTACTTACCAGTCAGTGTGTGCAGCTAACTCGGCACAGTTTACTTACCCATCAGTGTGTGTCCAGCACATTCTCAACACAGTTTACTTACCCATCAGTGTGTGTCCAGCACATTCTCAACACAGTTTACTTACCCATCAGTGTGTGTCCAGCACATTCTCAACACAGTTTACTTACCCATCAGTGTGTGTCCAGCACATTCTCAACACAGTTTACTTACCCATCAGTGTGTGTCCAGAACATTCTCAACACAGTTTACTTACCCATCAGTGTGTGTCCAGCTCACTGTCAGCAGTTTACTTACCCATCAGTGTGTGTCCAGCTCACTGTCAGCAGTTTACTTACCCATAAGTGTGTGTCCAGCACATTCTCAACACAGTTTACTTACCCATCAGTGTGTCCAGCTAACTCTCAGCACAGTTTACTTACCCATCAGTGTGTGTGCAGCTCACTGTCATGAGTTTACTTACCCATCAGTGTGTGTTCAGCACACTCTCAGCACAGTTTACTTACCCATCAGTGTGTGCAGCTAACTCTCAGCACAGTTTACTTACCCATCAGTGTGTGTCCAGCACAGTTTACTTACCTGTCAGTGTGTGTCCAGCTCACTGTCAGCAGTTTACTTACCCATCAGTGTTCACTGTGGGATCATTTTCTCTGTGCAGATGCCGTGTGGTTACTGCTGGTTTCGTATTTGCCACTGTCCTCCTCTGTGTATTTTTATTTTACCTGACATTGTCTTTTTCCTGATCTCTCGTCTTGCTCTCAGGACTCCTCCATCATCGACTTCTACCCCGACGACTTCGCGCTCGATCTGAACGGGAAAAAGTACGCTTGGCAAGGCACGTGAAGCGTCCGCTTGTTTCCAGTTACCGCGCGGTTTTCCGTTTCCTCGTTTGACTGTTCTGGCGAAACTGCGGATCTTGGAAACGGCAATCGTTAATTTACACGCCGTGTCCCCGCTCATTTAAAAAGATGTTTTGCGGCGTCGTTTTCTACAGCCCTTGTTGGAGGAGAGCGCATTGCAGTGACAGCATAATTTACGTGCCTGGCGCTTTGTGTACGTGTTCCCAGTGCAGTTTAAGCCGCCTGTGTGTGTGTGTGTTGTGTGTGTGTGTGGGTGGTGGAGAGTCTGAGCTCTGGCCTGTGTTGTTTTTTTGTCCGCGCAGGCGTGGCCCTGCTGCCCTTTGTGGACGAGCGCAGGCTGAGGGCCGCGCTGGAGGAAGTCTACCCCGACCTCTCCCCGGAGGAAGGTGAGTACGCCTCTGTGCTCCCCACGCCACCTACGTGCGTCCATACACGACACCGGCGGAGCGAGAGGGAGTTTTTTCTGGCTGCAGAGATTCGAGGCTGCGGCTCTGCTTCGGGCTGAATTTGCGCTCCGCGCGTGATACGCGGTTTCTGTTTTATTCAGAAAGTTAATTTTCCTGATGTGCAGCGATTCCAAGTCCCCCTGAATTGAGCGTTCCTTATTTCTCTTTAACTGTTGGAAAGCGCAAAAGGAAATTGTTGACCTTGATGTCACGGCACTCCTTTCAGCTCTTCGTATGAAACCGAACTGAAAGGGCGTAGCGTAATTAACTGTTCCGTTTGGTTTATAACCCCCCCCCCCGTCTTGCGGAGGCTGATGCCGTTGCACTTGGTTTTTTTTGTCTCCAGTCAAAAGGAACAGCCTCGGGAGCGATGTGCTGTTCGTTGGCAAGTCGCACCCGCTCTGCGACTTCGTACAGGAGCTGTACAGCGCAGGTTCGAGCGAGGTGAGGCCTGCGGAGATTTTGGCGGTCTCCCGCTCTCTTTCCGTCTCTTCAGAGCGAGCGGCGTGACCTCTGACCCCCTGACCCCTCTGCCCTTTCTCACTGTCCAGGGCACTGAGATGCCTCCTGAACTGTGTCATGGAATCCAAGGTACATTAAATCTTGATGAAGAGCCTATTCTACCAGATAAGTAAGGAGCAGCGCTTTATCTTCCTCTCTCTTTCTCTATCCGTGTTTACTTGATGCCATTGCTTCCTGTTATTGCGTACACGGTTCTGCTGTGGAACGCCGATGGGAAACGTGTGAAATGCTCTGTTTGCTTTCAGACCTGTCGAGTCCCCCATCCCCCTGTTGAGGGACCTGGCTCAGAACATGGCCATTGGGTGAGAACATTGTTGTTGTTTTAATGTTGTTTAAGGCATTGAACAGCTAGAGGAATGATGTACTTTTTTTTCCAAAGAGGTTGCTGGCGTACAGGTTTCTGTCCAAGGCAATAACTGTCTTTCTCTTCGCAGAATAAAATTCAAGGATCCGCAGTTTGAAGAGGGCTTTGTGTTCAAAGCTGTAGTTCTGCCAGGAGCAAAGTAAGCGATTTATGATTCCTCCATTTTAAGTAATACATTGGTTTTAGTAAATACCTGCTACAATCTAGACCTGGCTGTATAAAAATGATCATTTACTGCTAATTCCTTCATAAGCGTTACATAGTAGCTTCATAAGCACCATGTGAACATTCATAAGTGCTTATGTCGATACTGTGAATGTCCGTGTGCAGCATTTGTGAATTCATGTAGCGCTTATGAAGGAGTTGTAGAGTTTTTGCAAAGGACCATTCACAGGTGTTGCTGTACACCACTTTGTTGTAGTCCTTGTGCACTGTGGGAAATTGCGCAGTCTAGTAGCCTGCCTGATCACTTGTGGAAAAGAAATTCTTGCGTGTTAAATGGCTGACCCTGAATTATTAAATATATGTGAAGCAATATGTAACGCATCTCCTCGTAGTCTGTTAACTGAATTATAAATGATGCAATCTTTATGCTGACTTTCCACACCCTTCCTTTCAGAGTCCCCACGAAGGTGCTGAAGCCAGGGGACTGGGAGAGGTCCAGCCAGGGCCCTTGGAGGCCCCAGCTGGGGTTCAACCCCAACAGGCAGCAGGCCCACCTGGACCAGTCAGGCTTCCGCGCTCTCGGGTACTCGTCGTTAGCTCGCTGAATCAGACTCTTTTCTGCATTCTCATTGGCTAGCAATCTGACCCTAAGGCACGGTAACTGCAGCTCGGCCAGTGGCGGCTGGCTACGGGTGCTGCAGTATCGGACTGGGCATAATTATGCGTGGGGCAGGGGTGGAGCTGAGGGGATATAACAGGGAAAGCTTTTCCAGGTGGGGTGCGTGTGCAGGGTGGATGCACTTTCTCTTTTATTGTTATTTTCTCTCCCCCCCCACCCCCCTGGCGCTCAAATAATTTTTAGATTCATTCCTAACTTTTGGAGGGGAGGAGAGGTCAGAGAAATAGGAAAAATATGGCAAATGTTAATGGTGTTTGTTCTGGAACACAAAATCAGACATCTCAAATCTGGGGTATAGCGCTTTTAGCATTGAGTTTTGAGTTCTTCTCTTGCAGCCACGCCATGAACAGGGATCGACCGGCGGGCGGGCAGTACAGCAACACCCCGCCTCCCAGCAACTACCGCCAGGGCCAGGGCAACTACAACCGCGGCAGCTTCCACCAGGGCAGCTACCAGCAGGGCGGCTACCACCAGCAGCAGGGCGCCCACATGCAGCCCTACCAAAGTGAGTCCGAGCCCCCCCGCGCCCGCGGGCAAACTCCTGGCACGGGGATCCGGCAACTCGACCAATCGAGCCAATCGGCGAACGCGAAAGAGCACGCTAGTCGTAGCGGTCGCGCGGTGGCAAGCGCGGTGGACGCGGTCCAGCCGTTCTCCAGCCGGTTTGCGCCGCTCGCGTTCAGCCCAGTCAAAATTCACGGTTTGTCCTTCGGAGGTAAATAAGGACGGGGATGTTTAGCCGTGGCCGGTTTTGAAATTAGCCGCAAACGCGCGTTTGCCGACGCTCGGAGCGGGCCCCCGATGGGTATTGTCGAAGGAAAATGCGCAAACGGGTTCGGTTTCACTCCTCTCTTTCAGCGTACGGTGCTTTTTTTTAGACGGGAATGTTGATTGTCCTGTGTCCCCTATGCTTTATCGTCTCACTTCAGTTTTTATTCCTCTGAAGGGCCGTTGCATATTTGGTAATACAAGCCCACACGCTCAGCGTGGTAAATTTGGGCTGCATTTCCCCTTATTTGTCCCTCCCCTTTCCCTCTCCCTCTCTCTCTCTCTCTCTCTTCCCCCCCTCCCCTCTTCTGCCATCCCTCCCTCGGTCTCCCTCCTCTCATTCATCTCCAGCTTAGGCTTTTTTTTCTCTCTCTCTCTCTCTCTCTCTCTCTCTTCCCCAACAGCGGCTCTCTGATTTGACTTTGATGCGGCCAATTTGAGCTGATGAATAATCTCGTCTGGATGGCTGATAACTCGCGGGAGTCAAGTGCGCTTCCGGCGGCACTCCATGCAAATGGGGGGGGGGGGCGGGGAGGGGGGGGGGGGCGCGTTTGGCCTCGGCCAACGGCGGGCGGGCGAGCGAGCGAGCCTCCGTTTCGCCCCGGCGTTCCGTTTTTTTTTTTTTTTTCTTCCCGCGGACAAACCGGCTAATTAGCCGCGTTTCCCGAAAAAGGCGGTTTTGATTTGCGCAATCAGTAAACAGCCGGGCCCCCTCTCTCGGCGGGCCCCGAGCTCCTGATTCAGACGAGGCGTCGCTCGACAAGTTCCCTGAGAGTTTAATTCACGACCTTGTTCGTTTTTTTTTCGCCGTTCGTGTCCGCGATTAAAATTGTCGTTTTGGCGCCGTACATTTTGACGGCCTCGTTTTCTTTTTTTTTTCTCCGGTGAAGACGCCTCGCCTCTTCGAGAAAATTTACCGTAATGAAGAAGAATGTTTCCGTGTGAGCCCGTTTGCGTGTTCTTGGTATGAGAGAGAACCCCCCTAGCCTTTATGACCGTATCATGGCCTTGCATTTCTGTCGTGCCCAGACACCGGAAAAACCAGCCCCTGTTAGGGATGTTTGAAATGGATGGCACTTTAAATCCATCATCATTGCTATTCAGGATTTTCACCGCTAAATATGTATCGCTGCTTGACTCTGGGTCTTAATTTAGGCTAATTCTCTGTGGAAAATCGAGCCGGGCAAGAGGCAGGATCTCCCGGTCTGTATTGATGACCGTCTGACCACTTGTTGGTGCGGTTTATAGACTGGTTTTTATGGAGTGCTGGATCTCTTGAGTCGGCACGTCAGAACTGTTTGCTCAGTGACGCTCGTAATGACCCTCTCCCTCAGATTTAAGAGAGCCGGTGCGTTGAAAGCTATTTGCTTTTTAACTTCATCTCGAAAGCATACGCAGCTGTTTTGGATTTTTATTTACATGTAGTACTTTATCGATGTAACTTAGTGAATCACCTTGTGGGAATTCTATTCGAAGGCCAAATCTGGTGAATGGCTTTGCAGAGCGTGACGGAATTTATTCTACGTATGTGGGAAAAGAAATTAAGTTGAATTACTGAATCAAAATGGCAGCTTTCTCATTAAAGTACGTGCTAATATTAGTTCTGTCTGTAAGAAAAGCGAGAATAGTCACATTACAAAGTACTGTCTAAAGATTTCCTGAAAAGCTTTTGTGTGATTTTTAAAAACCGGTAGCGCCCTGCCTACGAGCCGTGAGTCTTTTTGGCGACAGACTCTACGGCCACACGGAAGCCCCTCAGGAAAGGGCCGTCCCACCACGCGCCGGTGAGAACGACGGCAGTCTCTGCGCGGCGAGGATCGACGGTTGTTAAAAACGGGGCCGAAACTCTGCGTCCGATTGGCGCAAAAGCTTCTTTTAATTTGTCCGGGCCGCGGCCGGCCGGCTTAAACTCTGCGCTTAGACTCGGAAAGCGCGCTTCGAGAACGCGCATGTGCGCAAAACCCTGCTTTTATTTCCTCACAGCGACCCCCCTTTTCAGAGCGGGGGGGGGGGGGGGTCCGGCAGTGACCCCGCTCGGTGCTAATCAGCATGGGCGAGGGTGGTGTGGGGGGGGGTGGGGGGGCGGAGGCTTTTGTGTGGCCAGGGCCAGGGGAGAAAGGCCCCGCCCCCCCCACACCCCACACCCCACCCCCACCCCCCCCCAGGGCTGATTAGCGCAGGTGGTTTCGAGGGGGCGCATTCTGTGTCCGTAATGAGCCCCGCGGAGCGCGGCTAGACGCTCCTGGGGGGGGGGCGTCCCCCACCCCCCCTCCACCCTCCAAAAAAAAAGCCTCCAGGAGGACTCCGTTTTATTGGACGTTGCCGCTGGAGAGGGAGGTGAAACCAAGTTAACTTTCCCTTTCACCGCTCGGGTACCCCCCGCGGGGAAGCCTCCAGGCTCGGCCCCGCAAACAGGCCGGGCTGTTTTGTCCGCCCTAATTAAAACAGCTGGTGGTAAAGCACCCACTGTCCGCCGAGTCTCAACCCCAGCCTTTTTCCGCACGTCCGTAGCCGTATTTGAATAAGCGACGTACTGCCGCCCCCTGTTTATTTTTAACGTGTTTAAACGTTTTAAAACGTGTTTTTTTTTTTAAAGTGTACCTGCAAGTTTCGGTTCGGTTCCCTTTGGTAATCGCGTGAAAACCATTCCGCAAGAATGGACGTTGGACGATCATCCTTTGCACGTTTCAAACGGGAGTGTCTGAAGACGTTTTTTTTTTACCAAAGTGCTGTCATGCAATCTGATTGTAGCGTCTCATTCTAACACATTACAGGTTGTGTTTTTTTTGTTGTTTTTTTATTTTTTATTATTCCCCCTCTTGTTATCAGCTGGATACATTTCCCTTCAGCCGTGACATCGTGACCCAGGAGGAACGCTATTGGACGAGACATTAGAGACCCTCTTTTATATTAGTGGCCAGCGAAAGAAGGGATTTTTTTCTTTTTTTTTGTAGTCCTGTTTGTACACTGCGTCACACGGCTCCGGAGCTCCTATTGATTTTGAGATCATTAGCTGGCGTCCGCGGGTTTATGAAGGAGACTAGCGGGCGTCTCATTGTCGTTCGCTCTTTGGGGTTTGGATGCGCGGTGGCGGGCGCTGGAGAGGAGGCAGCCGGCTACCGGGACGGTAATTGGACGGAAAGTGGGTGGTCCGCCCTGCCTTTTGGCCCCCTCCTCCCCGCGGGCTTTTGTCGTCCCGCGAACCCGAGGGCTGTGGGGGGGGGGGGCAGGGGGGGGGGCTGGGCTGTGTGACGAAGAGATTATCGCGTGTACGTAAGCTTTTTCGCAAATTTGACGACCTTTCAGCCAAATTGGGCAGATCCGCCGCCGCCTGTCCGCGCTGCTTTGTCGCCACGGCGATATTAAGTTGGTCTTCTTTCGAGCGCGTTTGGACCGCAGGCAAGGGGGGGGGGGGGGTTTGGAAGCGCACGGTTGCGCGGCGTCTGCACGGCGTCTCCCAGGTTTCGACGCGTAGCGCCAGCCACGGTTCCCGCCTGTTCGAATCTTTTAGGCTCGCGTCCGCGCGGACTGACATCAACTTCTCTCGAGGGTTTTGGTCACACTTGTTCCTGGTTATGGTTATACACTTTGTTGTACGTCGCTCTGGATAAGAGCGTCTGCCGAATGCCTGTAATGTAATGTAATGTAACTTCAGGACGTAGACTTTCGGGCCATCTGAGTCTTTTTTTTTTAAAGAACATGTTCTGCGATTTTTGCCTGAAGAATTTTTTGAAAATGCCTCCACAATGTGTCAGCAAGTCTACGCAAATTGGCACTTTTGCTGAATGGAGCTGCAGAATGCTTTGAGCTGTAGCGGTCTTCATAGAAACCGAGCACTTGGCTCAATAACCCTGCGTGTGATTAGGCAGACGCGAAACATTCTCCCCCCCACCCCCCAATTTGAATTCTGGTTTAGAAATGCAAGTTGCTGCTCTCCCTGAACTGATGTTCTTCACCCCACTATCCCACCCCCTCCTCTCTCCCCCCCCCCCCCCCCCCCCCCCCCCCGCAAACCCCCTTCCCCAAAGTTTCCACACTTCCATTTTTAAACCACTCGCAAGACCCCCCCCCCCCCCAATAAACAAACAAGTCCAAGACGTGCAGCTGGCCCGTCACCCTGGCAACCAGATTGGGAAGAGGTGGTTTGCTACTGTGCTACTATAAAAGTACAGCTTTGTGAAGTCTTGCGAGGGGAGTGCACAGGGAATGCTCCAGCCTTTCATAATGGGGGCCGGCTGAATTATTTAATTTCCTGTGATGAAAAGCGAGCAGAGAACTCTTTGAGTCGCAGTCTGAAGCGTTCTTGTGCCGGAATGGATGCAATTGTGCCTTTTAAATGAATCTCCATTGATTTGAAATTGGCTCCGTGTGTAGCTTTGGAGTATTATAAGGGGCGAACTGTACTGAGTTAATACATTTCTACAATTTTGGGAGCTGTTAGTTTTGTTTTTTTTTTTCCATGGGCGACTAAAAATGTAGCATGAAACTCCAGCTCCAAAATTAAGTGCGCGTGTTGAAATTTGTGCCCTGTCAATAAGACAGTAGTGGTTGAATGCCTCAGCCGCACTAAATATGAATATATATTAAACGACATATCCACACAGTATATAGCCTAGATGGGTTTAGAGTTGTAAAAACACAGTGGGGCTTTTTTTTTTACGTTATTGCTGTATTTGAGTAGCCTTGATGAGCTTGCTTACATGACCAGGAAAGGCACATCAATCATAGAATGAAACTGTTGAAGGGCACTTGATTTTGGTTATTCACGGCCCATGTGGAATGTGGTCAGTTTGCGTTTTGTAGTTGCGCGTGAACCAGCACGAGATGTTAGCCTCTCTCTGGATCACTGCTGCTGTATACCAGTTGGCTGACGTAGGCTTGTCTCAGTGTTCGGTTTAATGGGTGGCATACGGCGCACGAGCCTACACCCGTGTAGTTAGCACTACACCGTCAATACCGGTGTTTTGTAATTACAATTTAATAAAAATAAAAACCTTAAAAATAAAACTGAAGCTAAAAATAGAAGTGCATTTGCCGAGTTTCATTTGGGCGAGTAATTAAATGTTTTTTTATTTTTTTTATTTCCATCACAAAATTGTGCACATTTTATCAACATTATTTAAAGTTGTGGATACATGTGCTCTTCGTTCTCTTCACTCGTATTTGGAAGTATTCATGGCAAAGGTTGACAATGTGCAAATCTATCTGCAAACTATCTTCGAGCTTAACTTTTGTTAGCCTTTATTGTCGGGTTTGCTGAAAGCTAACGGGTGTATATTTTTTTATTAAATGTACTTGGTGATTAAAACTGATTTTTCTTCAATTAATTAAAACTGGTTGCAACATATGATAGGTTTTAAAGGGAAGTTTGGTACCAGTGTCAAAACGGTAGCACTGTGACAAGTCTTGGCTGATGATGGTAGTCAACCAATTTTGTCTGCACCAATATGATCAAGCTAGCTTTCTTGAACAAGTTGAGCCAAACACATTTTTATTTGCTAGCAGGCCATGGAAATGCACTAGGCTATACTACACGTCTAGCCTCGCTGCTACGTCTGGGTATGCTGTAAGAAAAGTGTTTTTCTCATTTTCAGCTAATTGTCACTGTAATGTATCTATTTTCACTTTATATAGGCCCCATTTGAACAGCATGGAACAAATAGGTCAGTAGTGCACTGCGTGGGAAGGCATGCAGTCTTAAGTGGAATTTACTCCTAGCTTGTTCATCTTTTGAAAATATTATACTGAATGACTTATTTTTCTTTTCTCCAATTCTGTAACAGATCCCAGACAACCTGTCCATCAGAGTGCACCTCCCCTCTTCAACCCACAGGCGTACCCAGGGTAAGGAGACCACAGCTGCTCAAAACTTTCCAACCGGTAACCGCGTATGGGAGAATGGTGCATTGTGTTATGTTCCGTACCAGCCATTGGCAGAAGGCTAGATTGTAGCAGGACCAGAAGCTTGTGTTGGAAGTCCCTTGTGCACGTATGGACTTTTTTTGGCCTTGTTTTTCTACGCCATTGAGTCGCCGTGCAGTTCCACCCCAGGGGGGCTTTAAAATCTGCATTAGGTTTTGGGCATGCTAAACAAATTTCTCTTTAGGAGGTTCGCAGAACTTAATGAGGCATAGCTAATGGAGCTCCGCCATTATCTTTTCCATGCCGCCGCCGCAGCGTTCGACACAGACCAGCCATTGATTTCTTGCTTCAGACCTCTTGAAGTACTAATCAGCTTCTTTGGTTCGGCTTCTCGGGCCTGACAGGCCCATTGTGGGCCCGTGTCACCTGAGGTCAGTAGTTATTAGTGGCGACTGAAAACAGTTTCTTTAACTACTTACGGCCGGACTGAATCGAGCGCACGAAGGAACCTGGAGGGGGGATTACGGAACCCGGGCCCCCGCGCCGGCCCCGCAGTGGGAAGACTGTGACATGGTTTCGTAATAAGGGATGGGAGCTCTACCCCCCCACCCCCGCCTGGCCCCCTTTTCCCTCTGTAGAGGAGGAATAGAACAGGCTATGAGGTTGCCCCTGGTTTTTGGGTTTTTTTGTAATGCCACATATTGCACAAACATAATTCGCAGCCAACAGCAAGCGCCTGAATTTGACCTTAGAATTAAGCCTTTTCCAAAAAGCGGAATGTTGCTTGTGTGTGTCCGTCAGTGTCTCTAAGATAAAGGCAAGTTTCATTTAGGCTACTTGTTGTCATCACATTGTTTAAAGTCAGAATTGCTTTTTAAATCCTATAATATGCTCCTTAGAATGCAATATCCTGCCGAAGAATTAAAATGTGTGGCCTTTTTTTTACACTTCTGGAACATTTGACAAGTACCTCGACATTAGTTTCTTAAGTAGTATAGAATTTTAATGCTGTGTGCAGGTGGTTTCAGTGAATTCTATAAATCGAGCACGGCCTCAGTACCTAATACCACAAGATTTAAAAATATGGATGCATTTTAAATCTTCGGGAGGGGTCCGGGGGTCTGTTTTTGTCAACTCGCAGTGCCAGAACGATAGGACATTATGCCAATTAAAATCTTTCGCGGCACTTGTCAATCCAAAGCATCCTTTTTTTTTTTCGCCGAGTGCTGAAAGGCGGCCCCCAGCTTTTAATCATTTTGCGCAGAGGGGGGATTAGGGGAGGGCCTTGGCTAGAATCGGCCGGGAAGGGGCGGAGCCAGGGGCCTGGGCGGGGCCCGGCTGGGAACGAGGGGCACCTTTTCTTCTGCCGTGGTTGCCTTTAAGAGACGGACATTTCGCTGCATGGGTTCGACAACAAGCGTTAGCCAGGGAAAATCTGTTTTCATTGTCACAGTCCTGCCTGCTGTTCACTGGAAACCAATCGGAGGCCGTACACAAATTATTGGTTTGAGGGATTAAATCTTTGGAATCGTCATAAATATCTGATGTGCCATAAATTGATATGACAACATGATTAGATACTTTTGCTGTACTGTGTCCTGTTGATATAATAGTTTGGTAACTAGCATGCTTCTGTGCCTACGTATTAACCTTCGAAAAGGTTTACTTTTATTGGACTACTGTGAGTTGTCTTAAGTAGGTTTTGTGAATGTAAACAAGCATTTGACTACCACTTGTACTTTGAAAGTAGGCTATATCTTTAGGTTAACTTACCATTTATCGATCCATTTCTCTTCCCATTATTTTGTAGAGGTTATGAGCATGCGGATGCACACAAGTGTACAGATGGTGAATACAAGATTATGCAAGCTATGAATTAATTCCTTTCATGTTTGCTGGCACAAACGTGTTGTTTTTTTTATATACATGAATATGTTTGTGTCTCCATGTAAATGTGTATTCCCAACGTGTCTATACCCAATTAGCGCTTATGTTGCTAGGTCACCGTGGTCAATTGAACGCCGCATCAATAGAACTTGAAAAGGTTTCTCCCCCGATCAGACCTTTTGACATATCAAGTAGGATAATGGATGGGAAAATTGGGAAAGAAGGCCCCTAACCCTAGATTCAAAATAATCGGCGCTGCGAATTCATTTGTGACCCGCGGTTGACAGGAAAGAAAAGGCTCCAAAAAATTCTCCCGTTTGAATGAATTTCCCCTTGCTTCCACCCGAAGCATTCACCAGTCTGGAATGTGCTTATCACAGAAGGCACTCCACTCCGTTCTTTTAAAGTGACATTTGTCGGGTTTATATATTTTAAAAAAATAATAATAATTGAATTCGGTTGAACATTGTGCATTTGGTAAGGAGAAGCCTTGAAATGCCCCGGCAGCCCGCTGCATCGCTGGCCCCGTGTTCGAAACGGCCTTGCGTCATGGTGTCCTTGTCCACGCAGGCAGCAGTACGGGCACCAGGGCTGGGACAGGGCGATGCAGGGCCAAGCGGGCGCCTACCTGCAGAACCAGCAGCGGGGGCACGGCGGACCGGGCGCCTACCAGCAGCAGCAGGACAGCAGCCGTGGGCAGCAGCAGGTGAGGACGCCCCCGGAACACGTGGCGCGGGGCAGCCGTGGGTCCCGCTCTCTCTTCACAAAACATTTAAGAAAATAATCTCAGGTCTGTCATTTGTAATCTGAAAAATTAAATCTAATCTGAAAATAAGAATTTTTTTCTTAAACCAAAATTTACTTTGTTTTGAATTTTCCATTTTTTAAATTATTTTGATCTGATTGTCAAGTAGTGCGATCTAGCCATTGATAGTTTAGCTTCCGCAGTATTTAAGCTTTTGTTATGTTTGCGATCCTGTATAAGGAGTATGCGATGTGCACTTCGTACTTCACATGCTACGTGTTTGAACTCTGTTTAGGGGGTGTGGTTTGTGGTGGAAAAACAGAGGGCACAGTAGTGTTCCCTGACAGAAAAATGGCCGACTTGCCTCGCTCGCTAGCTTTATACACCTTTTTACTCTACTCGATCACTCTGCCGCTTAACAAAATGGGCTGAGTTGCCGTTTGCCGGTGTTCGATCTGCCCTTTGTCCCCCAGTATTCAAATGGTTTTACAAACGTTTGAAGGTTACATAAGTTGACATTCTATATTTGTTAATCTGAACTGCAATTTCAGCGTTGCAATTCTGTATAAGTATTTGTGAAAAACAAAATAGTTTTTTTTTTTTTTCTTTTTACCCGGAGAAAGCACACACCACTTTGGTGTAGGCTGTTAAAGTTCGCCAGGGGGACGTGTCAGGCCATTTTGCCAAAATAAAGTAACACTACAAAAACATACTTGGAGGAGTAAAGTTGTAAGTTGAAATCACAGCTGATAGAAGGCCGACAATGGATGACGGGGAAAAAAAATGAAGGGAAATGTGTGAAACTAGACTTTGAGACGATCTGTGTACACGTGACCTCAGTGCACTGGAAGTATATTTACTCCACGAAAGGCAGGTTACAAATACATGGTCATTAACTCGATATTTATTCCTCACCAAAAGCAGAGCCAAGCTAGGTTTCACAGTATGAAGTTATTAGGCTTAATTTTGCCATTCAAAGCCATGTGCTGAGAGACGGATACAGCTACGGCCATTTGCAACAGTTGAAGGCACTTTCTGTTTTATTTAATTGCTGGAATTAGCTTTTCAGTTGTAGTGGTTCGTGTTTATGATCCAGACTTAAATTAAGTGTGCACACGTGTTCATGTGTAGGAGCGTTTGCTGCTGACCACTTGCTGTATTGACCATTTGTTTCACTCTTAAATTTACAGTAACTGAAAGGAAATTCCTTCAAATTACTTTGGGAAATGAAAATTTTAATGTAATCATGATCCTCACCTAGTATTGTGTTAGCTGGTTAGTTCATTTTCACTGCTTGCTGTACTTGGTTAACTCTTGAATTTACAGTGAGAAACTTGTAAGGAAAACTTCCTATTGCTTGGCTAGATACAGACGATGGTTAGCAGGATTAATAGCCCATGTTATTCAATATATCAGCTGCCAGCAAGCTTCTTAGAAATGCAGTTGACTTAATCCAGTTATGTTGCTGGCTACTTTTTTTTTTTTCTTCAAGCTGTTTGGATATTGAATAATCTGAATAGGCTTCCTGAATCCCTAGTTATCCTGTGTTGTACTGTGATCTGTTCTCACTAGCTTTGCTAATATAACATGTTAGCATATATAACGATGGTAACTGCTATGTTGACACTAATATTTCACCTTATATTAACATTGTTCTCATTTAGTTTGGAAAGATCCTTTATCCATGGAGTTGGTTTAGCATGAACCTATTTATTCATCTTTGTTAGAGTACAGTTGTGCACCACTATCCAGCATTTCATACCCAATTTGAAGATCAAATTTGTAGGTTGTACTCTTAAAAGATGTTTAGGGTAAAATGAACGTGGAATTTTACTAGGGTATTCTGTCAAGTGTCCATAGCCGAGACTGGAGATAATTCTATACGCCATCATTCCACAAAGAGCATTTTCCTTATTTGAGTCGGGAAACAAATCTGACTTACCACATAAAAATAGGTTTAAACCAAAAAACATTTGTCAAGCTAGCGAATAACTAAATTTGGCTGTGAGTTTTGGTGACATCTAATTAAAAGATAATTTTTTTTAATGATGTAATGTTTTTGATTTCACAGGTAGTGTGTGTGATGTTTCCCTTGAACAAAACAATTCATTTGTACCTGTTTTGTGTTTTAGGGATACAACTCTGGAAGGAGTTACCCTTTGCCACCTCCAGCAAGAAGATACAATTGGAATTAGTCTGGGCCCTGGCCTAATGTCAGGATGAGGGAGAATCTGATTTTTGTTTTTTGTGGTTTTTTTTTTTTCTTATTTCCATTTTTGTACGGTCCGCTATCAATTGTATTTTTCCTCTTTTACCCAAGTCTGTTCTTATAACATGATTTTTAAGCTGTATGTGCGAAGCACCTCAAATACAAGGGACTCCTGAATGACCGTTTCATTTGTCTTTTTTGTAAGCCTGTAACGTGGGTTTTTCACATACTCTTATTACAATAGCCGCTTCTAAAATAACGAAGTCCACGCTTTGCAAACAAGTCTGTTTGCTTATTTTGCGGTTTACTTTAATCTGCTTGTGGTATTGTGTGATTTAAAAAAAAAAAAAAAAAAGGTCGTATGATTTCCAGTTCTGTAATGTATTAGTTATATTTCACGGAATACGTATGAAACACTGGCCACTTCACAGCATAACGGCATTTCAGGAGTTACAGCGATTGATGGAAAAAGAGGGCGTATAATAAGGAATGTAGAAAGTTGGCTTTGCTTAAATTCGAGTTGCGGAGGACAGACGTCGGAAAAATTGCTTTATCATTCACAGCAGTTGATACGGGTCAGCTTTTTTCGGAAAAGACTATTCGAATTTACATTGCAAATTATTTGGTATGTTGGTAGGATGTCCAGTTGCAGAGTTAATTTCGCCTGAACTTCCGCATTTAATAACTTGCATCGAGAACTTTTAAAATGCCGAAGAAAATATGTTTTGCAATATGATCTTGACAAATTTCAATCCAACAACATTAGAGAATGTAGCGCACGCCATGTTTCAGTTTATTTTCTTTTGAAATTGTAGATATTACTGATATGTAGGCAACATATTTGTGAGCCAAAACAAGATGTTTTCTGCAATTAAAACTTCTTAATGACCTTAACTGTGGAAAATGTACATACATTCGCTTTCCCTTTCCCTGCGTAATGTTCCAAATGCAGCACAATAATGATCTACATTCCTGGCAAGTGAGACCTACAGTTGAAATGCAGCTGGTTCTTATGAATTGTAATTGTTGTTGCAGAGCAAACGAATTTAATTGTTGTCCAGCTTATCTACGTTGTTCGTATGCTTTTTAGATTAAAACCAGTGTCTAAATTAGTTAACTTTTTCTCTTAAGACATGTAGGGCTTAAATATAGTATTGTAAGAGGTAGACTAACAGTAACTGAAAATTGTCGAGTACAGTACTAAGATTGAATTTGATGTTTTGAATTTGACTGCGAGTGCGCAGTAAAGGCCAGAAGCATATGTATGCTCCATAGCCAATTGGTAGGTAGTTTAAAGATTGAAAAAAATAATTTTAAGAGTAGTCTCCTATAAAGTTTCATGTGCCATTAAAACGAATTGAACAAATGTGTGCATATGACACGACCGTGGATGAACAGGAATTAAATTCACTAAAGAAAATGTAACCAATTTATTTGGCGGAAGTTACCAATGAATACACGAGCTTATAAATCCTGAAATATTTTCTCAGTCGTGTGGTAGCGCAATTGTGTCCTGGAATAAGGTTTAGCCTAATTTTAATTAAATTAGGGAACTTAGCGAGCTTATCCATGTTCAATATTATATACTATTTTGATCTAATAAAACGACAGTCTTAAGATTTTGATATCCTTAATCTGGAATGCATTTCACATGTGATATTGTGTAGGTCTATCTCGTTAGGTCACTACTGGTATTAGGCTCAAGTCTGACTGATGGACTCCTCACTGAGGAAAAACATGAGAAATGAATCTCCTGTCCGTGCCATAAGTTTGTTTGCATTTAATGGTGAATGTTTTATAGGAACATGTTGGTAAACCAATTGTAGCCTATTTGAGAATCAAATGCTAAAAATCCGTGTATAACGCTCTACTAAACAATGGTGTGCGCAACCAAATTATTTAAAGGTTTTTATCATTTTAAAAAGTACAATAAATAAAATATCATTAAACTATTCAATAACTTTAAGTATACTTCTGTATTTGTCTCATTTCTTTACGAAGGCTGCCAACCCTGATGTAGCCTAGATGTTGCAGAATATGCTATACTCCCGTTGACCACGCTTTCCAGTTCGGGTTGTTTTGTCATCAGGAAAATGCACTCCCAATAGAACATACAATTAATTGCTCAGAAATGGCTTGCGCTTCAAGCGATTTATTGTTAACGTTAAATGTGTTTGATATGTATGCGTGATATATAGTAACCGTCACGTGCCCGTTAACTTACAAAAAGAAACGCCTTTTTTAAAAACGTATAACAAGTAGCCTATAATACAGGTAAACTCGGTCTCGTATGTTAGCCAAATATACAGTATCAGTTTTCATTAAACTAATGTTTACTTATTTCAACAATAATAAAATATCAGGTAGAATATTGTGATACAGTGGTAATTCATTTGGGTATTATACCTCACCCGCCACCCCTAGAATTCCCACGAAATGTGGAGCAGCATTAATTCCCCTCTTGAACCATCATAATCACACAATAATAAAGTCCAACATTTTAACACACATGCTGGGCAACCATTTATTTTGCTAAAATAGTTGCCCTTTGAAAAGATAAAGAAATTGTCAGCAGTCCTGATGATCCATGAATAGTCTTCAGGGATGCTTGGTGCGATTTCTGCCTGTTCTCCCAGCACTGTATCTCCACATTAAAAAGAAATGTATAATCCGCCCTACCAAGCTCTGCTATAAAGCAGGTTTGCGTTGACCATATTACCGGTGTAATCTATGACGGACGTGTCGATCTGTGCCATGCCGCCCATCTGGCTGTGTAGGGAAGGGGGACTGGGTGACATTTCTTCCTGTTCTTGGGCCTGGGTTAAAGTATTTACTTGTTGGTTTTGATGTTGGTTAATCGTATTGCTAGGAGCTGGGATCACTCCCCCAGAGCCGTTTTGCTGCTGATGATGAAGATGGGCGTGCTGTTGTGGCGGCGTCGGTGTGCTGGAGCCGTTCTGACACGGTTTACCGTCCTTAACTAGAACCGGAACGGCTACGCGCCTCGGCGACTGTTGCTGCTGGCACAAGTTGCCGTTATCCTGCTGTAGCTGCTGGGCAACTTTGTCCTTGGCCTGCCGCTTCATTTTGTATCTGTGGTTCTGGAACCAGATTTTAACTTGAGTAGGAGTGAGGTGAATCATGCTGGCTAAGTGCTCCCTCTCGGGCGCAGAAAGATATTTCTGTTGTTTAAATCTCCTCTCAAGTTCGTAAACCTGGGCCTGTGAAAACAGAACTCTCCGCTTCCTCCGGGGCGCAGCGTGCAGTGTTACCATTGATTTGGTGGCGTCCATTCCTGTCAGCGTACCCATTCCCGTCATATTCATTCCGGTTGATGGTCCCATGAATCTGGAAACTTAAAATGTATTCGAAAACCTATCAATAATCAGCAATGCAACCAAAAGTGCAGTCTACTACGGTCATTCTGGTTTGTAATTTTTAATTTGTCATAAGAAGAGTAGGCTACACATTTATCTGATTCTGAATACATAGATTAAAAATATAATCACCAGTGAATACGGAAAATGGCTCTAATATTTAAACTAGCCGTCTTGCACAATGTATTATAACCTAGAGCAAGTGCAAATTAAAAGTTTTACAAAATGCATTCGTCGTCAAATTTGACATTTAAAAATGACAATATTTTTTAATATTTATGCTGAAAAATAAATTGATTTGAATAAAAATAGTATTTAAAAAAATCTGTGTACAACTTACTTGTTGAATATCTAGGGTCGGGATTCGTCCCGTACCAGCCGGTTGCTGCTGCGCTGTTCCTCATGGTTTCCTGGTAAGATGGCAGGTCACCCATGTTGCCAATGCTCCCATTGCAATATCCCCCCATGGCACTGTGCGAGAACTGGGAAACGCTGTGTGGCATGTGGTAGGTGGTCGCCACCGCGGCGTTATGGCCCACGGTGTGCTGTTGCATGCTCGACTGAGAAACCTGCGGTTGTCGGTAAGCTCCAAGCGGAGAGGTGAGGCTACCTGCGCTATCCATGCCACCGAACTTCTTGTATGTCTCCTCAATTGGGCTCAAAATATCTGTCACGGAGAAAGGCGTTGTGTGCTTTGGGCTCAAGGACATTGTTCAGCCCGCAGGTATATTTTGTGGAGCGCGTCTCAGCCTGTGGTGTGGTATTAGCCTCTCCTGCTGGATGTCTACGTAGGAGAGTGCTCGTCGTTGAGTTACGATTGAGCGCCTTGGAATAGGAGGCGAGCCCTGGACGCTCTAACCTCGGGTTTATTGTAGCCAGACGCCAGGTTTACGACAAAACACAGGGGGCGGAGCAACATCCTAAACGAGCAAACAATAGCCATTGACATTTTACCAGGATAATTGAGGAGTGTTTTTACTTACATATTAAGATAAGCAGTGATGCCAACAAAAATGTTTGATTAACCGAATTTACCCTTTTTATGTTGGCTTTTAGTCTTGATCCATATGCAGTTAAAATGTGTCCGAAAATTAGATTTGACATTTAGATCATACGACTAATTTATTCTTTAAAATGTACATAATGTGCTGTTGAGCACTCTTCTCCCAATTCTAACGGGAAATATTACACTTTTTAAAATAAAGTTCAAGAGCACAGATAAGGGGTCTCCGACATTATTAATCCAACCTTTATGTGTCTTAAGCATTTTCCCCAAAGGACGGCACTTCAAAATAAGGTATCAATCCCGTGGTGAAAAATAAATAAGAATAGGGGTGTAATATTATAAGCATACCTTTGATCAAGTCGGATACCTGTAGATTCTAATGGAACTTGAAAACACGCAACTGATATTTTGCCACACCTGTGATTACAGACAATAAAGATACATTTTTGAAACAAGATGCATCATGTTTTTTAATGTTTCAATGTCAGTCTTATGTGAGGACTTGGGAAATCAAAGTTTAGCATATTTTACCTGAAAGAAAATCTAAAAATACCGAACATGAAAAATTGTTGGTGAAAATCGTGTGTATCAGCAAGCGTGCGTGCGAGCGTTGCGCTTTTTTTATTCTGCATTGTATGTTGTCCTTCAGAAAATAAAAAGGTCACACGGTGATCATTTTACTACGACATTCTAAATGGTTGTCCACATCAACTAAAATACTGGATATTTTAGCATGTCAGTTGTCGCAGTCAGTTGAAATTATTGTCTGTTCGAAATTTGAACCGGAGATGTCCCAATAACTGAATTCTGATCATTAGAAGAGCACGTGCGTGTCTGGGGGAGAGAGATAGACCCCCAGTATTATCAACGAATTTATTGTCCCCCTCAGTTGGAGAATATGTTGCCCAGCAGTGTGTTTCTCCCAAAGTTGAAATGAAACATACGCGTATGCCTGAATCCGCCATGCGTAGTTTATCAACAAATTTAATATTTTTGCTGGTAGAGCAATATCCCTGATAACTTATTCATTTCTTCCATTACTAGGCCTATTGTTACGTTTTTCATTTTAGAACGATGTGCTTTGTAATACAGATTAAATATGCATTGGTCAAGTTTACTTTTACTCAGTAACCTTTTAATTATTTTAGTTATTTCATTGTTGTTTTTTCACGTATACGTTCTAAATTATAACTTTATTTCACCACTGTCTGTATGTTCTTGTCGTAATAAGAGGAAGACAGTGTTATTCCTCAAGGAAATTCAAACGTTTTTGCGTATCTTCATGTAAAACAGAGCTTGCCTAAAGTTGTAGGCTATAGCTTACAACTTGCATCTGTTGCATCTGTGGATTACAAACTTACACATATCTCCTAATAACAACAAAACTCAATCAAATTTATGAGTGACCTTCAATGTATGGGCCTATATCACTTTATTGATAGTGATATTGGCCTAGGCCAATAATATACACATATTATTATTATTATTATTATTATTATTATTATTATTATTGGTGTTGTTTATATTGCTGTTATTTGTATTATTGTTTTGAATTTATTCGTTTGTAATGATAATTGTGAACGCTGATCATTCGTGTGAAGATTGTAATCTTGGGGCAAAGTCGTGGCATCAAATTAGCCTAGCTAGCGTCGCATGTTGGTGCTTAGCGCCCCTCCCCCCTCTGTTCAAATGAGAACTTGCAATAAGGAATTATAAGTTGCTACTTCCATGACTACAATACAAAGCCCTTGCTAGCTTCCACTATTTAAGAAAACATGCCGGTGTACAGGTTGGTACAATTTTGTCCAGAAAAATTAAAGGCAATGAGCACAGGTACATATTATTTTGGCTTATTAAGGTTGTTTTTCTTATTGGAGAAATAATAAGCTGAGCTTTTCAATGGCCTTAATCAACGAAAGGAAAACTTGTAAAGCGTGATTTAATCGCGTCCATATTGCTAAATATTTGGCATTAGCAGAACAGCATAGCCATTGGGGTAAAAATTCATCCTAAAATGAAGAAATAAAGCGATTCGATCTGATGCAGTGGAGTAGACTATTGCCAAATAGACATTTAGGTTCTTACTTCAGTCGTGTAACTATTCTTAAAGTAGCATTTGTATATCTACTACAGCGAGCTTAAGGTCTGCTTTGTTTCCCGATGAGCTTTGAAGAGGTATGCTCGCATACAGCTCTCAGAGAAGTGCTATTTGTTCATTTCAGTTCCCGCAAGGCAGTTGAGTTGCTTTTTCTTCCTAAGGTCGAGAGCACATGTAACTCATTTAGCTCTTGGTATATTCTGTCGGACTATTTTCGTTTTGTCGATAGCCAACGCGTCAGTTTCGCATGCCTCCAAAAGCCATAATCTTTTCTCCAAAGAGTCGCCAAGAGGATAGGTGTTTTAGTCTTAGGTTGCATGACTTTAGGTTGCATGACTTCTACTAAGTTGGAATATCCGTGGATGACCTTCAATATCTTGTCCATCGACTGTTATGGTCGGCTCACTAGATTAAAAAGAAGTAGGCCGCAGCCTCTGCACTCATGCCTGCACCGTGCAATTTGTCTCTGTATGCAAATGGAGCAAACCTCTCAACCCGGTGGGTTATTAAGTCAGAGAGTGTGCCCAAGGACCACAGAAGACGCCGACCACGATCACAAACACCAAATCTGATTGTAAATGCAGGATGTCCAGGGTGCACATTTGGTTCGAAAATGATTAGTCTTCCTAGACTTCACAAATAGAACGGAAAGAATGTACTGTAAACACTAAATCGACTTAAATTGCATCTTGTTTCTTCTTGGGAAATTACCTTGCAAAGGAATCTGACATTACATGCGGTTTCTGTTGAAGGTCAGTCACGGTGCTATTTTCATTCATTTTACATATGCTTACTTAAGGTAATGATGCTTAATTAAAAGATTATTTTAGCAAATAAATAAATAAATAAATAAATAAATAAATAAACACTTACAAGCCATAGAAAAGAATATGGAAAAACAAATTCACGATTATATTGTGTGTTCTTCAATCTGAACTATCAACGCGTCGATAGTTTCCATTCCCACGGGAAGCTCAGCATTAATACTATACATGGAATGAAGGAGTGATTGTAGAAATAATAATAATAATAATAATAGCGTTTTAGATAGTAGGACGTGCAAGGCTAGAACCATTCAGAGAAGTAATGTGCGAATGAAGATCGTCTTATAGACTAATACAAATTTAAATGTTTTATACCATATATGAATATTTAAAAATAAAATAAAAATAAAAAAACTTTAATAGCATTATATTATCTGTAGGCCAATGTTATTACCTTTTTACACAATTCTTTTAAAAATGCAATCAAATTTAGAAGTAGTAGAAATACATTAACTATAAATAGAATAAATGGGGCAAAATTCCATATGTCGTGATACTTGACCTATGACCCCCATGAAATAAGCGATTTACATTACAATAAAATTGCATTAACGTTTCACTCAAAAAGAATGTTTCAAGACATATGAAGCTATTTGTGGATGTGCCTATTCCTCAACTTTGTACTCGCTCGACCTATTTTGCAATGCAGCCTTCTCTTTATTATTGAATGCAAAACGAATGCTGTTGGTTGGTTGGACACCTCTCGCACTGAAGAGGTTACAACATTGGTACAAGTTAATGTAAAAACCTGCTCTCAGCAAATGACCAATTTGTGCCTGTATGGAATTCCTCTTTTTTTACAGAATAGTCACACCCTAATATCCAATAAATGCATGTAATACAAAGTTCCAAGTGTTCAAACCAAGACTGGAAAGAAAAGCCTTATGCATTATGGCTCATGGCCTTGAAATGGGCTGTTGGCAAAACTTAAAGTTTAGCGTTTTGTGGCATCACCACCTTTCAGATTGGCATGACTGCACACTTACTCATTCACTGCTTTATTTTTCGTATTTCTATTTAATTTCACAGCAGTATTGAAATTATGTTTCCACATAATGCATTTTATATGATTGTATAGTTTGGCTTTGATGTTTTTTTTTTTTTTTCGACAATGTTTCTCTCTTTTCTGTTGTGCTTTCTTGGCTAGGTTTCACTTGCAAAAGAGGTTATCCTAGTAAAATTAAGTTCATAGTTATTAATTAATTTGTTAATTATAGAAACAAAAGAAGTGAATTAATTCAAATGAATTTGATCCACCCTTCTCTTCATAAAGAAGAGGTAACATGTCAAAGACACAAAACCTACTGCATACTGCGGTGTTTTCTTTGATGTATTTCATATTGAAACAAACCAAGACCAACGTGTAGACTAAGTGCCAACAGAGATATTCAGATTCCATCTCAAAACGAAACAATGTGTTAATTGCTTCACTTGGTTAAGTTCTGAGCACATGCTACTGTTTTCAGTTGTCAGGCAGTCATTAAATTTACAAAAACTTTATCTCCTTAATCCTCAACAGTAACGACAAAGAGCATTTTTTTATTAACTGTGGGCCTAACCTAATTTTATTTTTTATTAAAATTTTTCACTGAAAGCTAAGCCAAAGTCGTTTGAGGTAGAGACTGAATAGACTCCCAGTTGGACGAACAAATCTGCGGTCAATGGAGTACTTGATGCACCCCAGCATTGCTGGTTCAATAACAGGAGAGAGATTTGGAGAGGTCAGTGGAGGGCCAGTGCGCTCGGTGTAAGAGCCGGGGTCCTGAACCGGCACCTCGCTCGCACACCAAAGATGTAAGTGAAACAAATGAGGTCGTTTGTAAGCTGCGAGGTAGCACTTGTAAACTAAAACGATCCAAATTGCCAATTTTAACAACCCGCGGGCATCTAGAAGAAGAAACTTGGATACGAGCTGAAATTAAGTAAAAACCTGTCGGTTGAAGAGATGCAGGCCACGGTACAATCTGACGTGCAAATACTTGTCTCGGTGATAACTGGCTTCATTAAAAGCCGAAACATTCTCTTACAGGAGTATTTTGATCTTAAATTCTGAGTGACACCTGTCCAGTTTGTCCGGCTCCATTTGAAGCCATGCATGCATTTGGCTTTCAAAAGAGGGATCACTTACCCCATGGAGTGTTCCTTATAAACTGTTATATAGTAAATGCATTCTTAAAAGAACATGCCAGCCGTGATACGCAGATGCTGCTCTACTGTTTACCAAGTCTTAAAACAATGCAAACAATGACAATGTAAATGCAATACAAAGAAAGATTAGAAACAGAAAACCACAGAAATACAAAAGTCCTATGGGATTAATGTTTACTGTTTGGGCTGCCATGTCTGTAATATCAAAATCTTATGGAAAACTGGTTAAACAATGCATGTTTTTTTATTTTTTTATTTTTTTTATTTTTTTACCTTACCAAGTCAGGCCAGTAACATTTGTAAACTTTTGAAGTGCACAGCCATATGCATCAGCCATATTTGGGCTCTATCAAGGTAGTGATTATTGCACAGTAAAATGTCCAGCGTTAATTCAACTGTAACATAACACATATAAGTCCAATAGGGACCATATTTACCATGTAAGAGCTGATTTAGCTCTGAAAACTTTACTGCGTGCATGTCAGTCCTTAAAAATTGCATTTTCCAGATAAAGTTCAGACAAAATTCAACAAAATTTCATCTTTCCCTGTGAGAATACAAATCACGAAATGAATACCTTTGTCTGCTTCTGCACATGTAATCATTTGTTTTCATTTTAAATGGAATGGCCCGGCACGTATGTCTAAAATTATTTGAATTGCCATTTTACCAGCAACATTCAAATGTCTTTACGTTCGGGAATACAGCGTAAGGTCGTTTGTGCAGGTAAACGTTCAGTAATGCCAAACATCGTTTTCCTCATAATGAAAATAGGAAAACATTATTTAGCACTTTTAGTTCACTTACAGGACGGGTTTCTCCATCAAAATTGGTGAAGTAATCTGCTATTAACTGAAGCGCCGCAGGGAGTTGCGCTCCACCTGGACAAATGGAGGAATTCCAATAGCGACCTAAATTTTCTTCATTCGCTGAGAGAATAGCTTTGTCGACTGCAGTACGACATTATTGCAATCTACTTAAAATTAGGAAATTTAGCATGTACTAGGCGAAGAGCAGAGGCAAACCAGGCGAAACTTTAAAATAAATCAACTGGAGTTGATACAAAAGCAAATATATCAAAGAATAAGTACTGTTCAGCTTTTTTTGGTCATAAGGTCTTTTTTTTTTGGAAGTTTGAAGCGTAAATAAACCGAATAAGGTGACAAAATGGTGAAAAAGTTGTTTTAGACCGCAACATGATGGGCTTGGATTTGTTTCCCCATTCATCTTGATTACCATAATATAATGTTCTTTCTTAAGGAAATTGTTTTATGAGACCACAATACCTTATGTCTTCTTTTACATTTATTTCATAGTACTCAGTAGTTTGCACAAGCACTTAATGGAATGAAAACTCAGTTTGTAAACAGGACCCATATGCGTAGTCTATGAGTGTAGGATTTGCGAAATAATATATGAGGCCAATTAGGCCGTCGACCAATATACAGTTTACACGATGAAAACAGCAACGTCGGTAGAACTATATTGTTTATTTATAATGATAATCCTAATCGTCACCATCATCAAAGTGTAGACGTCACTCCTAATTTGTAAAATTGGCATCTAAATGATTTATTATTGAAAGCACGGTTACAAATATAAAATTAATTCTTCACTTATTTTATTCACTTCGAGGCTAGTTAATGTGGTTTATTAAATTATGTTAGAGGTATTTGTTATTAAAGAGTTAATTTAATTGTTTCTACTACTGGTGCCCTGCATTCCCTACTGAACTAAAGATGTTCTTTCTTTCTGGCAGCTGTGCTCAAGATGAAACGGTCCAGGTGCAGGCGTGTTTTTGCACTACTTGAAACTGCGCATAGCTACCTTCCACCGAGGAGGTGAGAGGTCAATCCGAAAGCACCGAGTATGTGATCAGCCTCTCTGAGGCCATTTTCTTCCGCACAAGTTTTCATTCATCCACAATTAATTTTACTTAATGGACGAAATGATGCTAATAGGTTACAAAAAAACATGGGAGATACGAAGGAGAAGGAGATGTAGGCTAGGAGCCTAGACGAAGCACTGGGTCCTTTCATTAAACCAGAGGAACACTGGACAACGGAGCCAAAATGGAGGGAAATTTGGAAAACAGTAGTCGGATCATTGCATTTTTTTTCCTACAGTTTATTTCATGTTCAATTCGTATAATTGATATAGGCCCACTCATCACTTAGCTGTAACTTTAGAGAGTGTATGGATTATTAATTGCCTACAGGTAAGACTGAAATCCCCTAAATTGCAGTGCTCATATATGGAACATACCTCCGCAATGGGTTCACAAAGGATGAAACGTTTGGACTTTATAAAATGGCCTGAATCGAAGTCATTTTTGTCAATGCGTTTTTTTATTATTATTATTATTATTTATTATTATTATTATTATTATTATTATTTAGAAAGTAAGAAATTAGTAAATTAAATTAATAGAATATTATGTTTTTCAGATCTTCCTATATTAAAATGTTATATATGATGTCGAAAAAGTGTACGTATTTTACATGTATCAATTTAGCCCAAGGGCACAAAAATTAAACGTGTTTTCAGGTATTTTGAAAAAGAAAGCTATTATCATTTTGTTATTTTATTTAATATTTTAAATGATGATATACCGTAGGTAATTGAAACTAAAATAAGGCAGTTATGCATGTAGCTGAAATTTATTGATCTGTTTGTCCTCTCCAGAAAAAAAGACATGTTTAGTACCTTGAAAACAAAATGAATCACTTTCATGACCCCTTCTTATATGATATTATGCGTAAATCGACAAGTTTATGTCTGTATAAAAGTTCGATTATTTTTAATAAGTAATCAGTGTTTTGTAACGAACACATGGGAGAGAAATCCGTAGGCATGACAACAGACGGCTCAAACAAACTTAAAGAAAGAGGGACTGGTCTTCTCAAATCTGAACATTGGTTAATGTTACAGTTGTAAGTACAAACACATTGTTCTGTGGCATGTATCTTCAATTCTGTACTACTTAATTTAGTGAGTGTTTTTCAGAAATAGTAGCCTACGCCGAAGAACGTAAAAAATATGGGTAGTTATATTTCTCGTTTTATGAAACGATCTGCAACTGATTGTGGTTTCCTCGCTTCATTTTTATAGTAATTGTTGAGCCCAAATGAGCCCATATTTTAACTCAATAAAAAAAAAAGTCTGTGGATGTTCTACTGTTCATCCCAGTTAATCCAAAACTTGCTTAACAAGCGGGATACGAACACAGGCGTGATTTGGTGGATATAGTCGGCAACAGACAGTAGGCCTAAGCGTGAAAATCTTACATGTTTACGTGTTCAATTCCTTAAATCTATCCGCCTTTATTTCATTCTATACTTCAGTCTTGAAAGTAGCCCATTTCGTCGGCAATCGTGGGGCTAAATGCGTCCGTAATTGTGTTCTGCTGATGCACTCAACTTTGAAATGCAAGCCTAGACTATATCTCACCCATACCGCCCATTAATGGTCGCATCTTAAAAAAATAATTTAAAAAGTGTTCAAAATTCAATAAATGAGTTTACTTAAATTTCAATTAGCTAATATATAGCATAGCTTAGATATTCAAGTAATATGCAAATATAGGCTCTTTACGTTTTCATGTGACCAGATTTCATTCTTATCTCATAAAAAATGGAGAAAGGTAGATAAATTCAAAATAAAATTGGCTGTAGGAGCATAATGGGAAAGAAATATACAGCAAACATTGAATAATATGTTCCCACAGTTTCATAGGAATATGACAATATTCAATTGGCATATTCTCGTATGTAGGCCACAGGGCACATTGTTGTTTATTTATTGTGTCATTGTTTCGCTATAGGTATATGTAGTAATTTTTTTTTTTTTTTTTTTTTAAGATATGGATTTTTTGCAATATCTTGACAATCTTGCCTGGGTTGTTTCAGGGATTAGGTGGAGGATATGAACCAAGCATATTTCCTAAGATTTTCTTTGGCATATTTGACTAAGCACATTTGGAAAACTCCTGCCTGTTGTGGCTAAGTTTTCGTACGTTTTCTTGTGTATAGTAGAGTAGTCAAGCAAACACTACTAAAAACGTATATTTGGGAACACAGTGTTATACCAGTATCCAATAACAGCAGCACTAAGTACACACCAATAACAAGTGACAACAATTACTATCCAAATATCCACTGCAAGGACTACTAGCCAACAAATATTAGTAGTATAGCTGTTATTGCTCAAAATAATACCAGTTGTTTTAGAAGTACTTAACAATTTTCCTATCATTTTACAAATACTATAAAACATTAAAAGAAATATTGAAAGCCAATATAAAGATGCAGACAAAGCACCACATTTCAAATCTACAGTCGCAACTTAAATTTATCATCACAGTATGGCAAAAGGAGACTTTAGTGATTGGATTCAAATCTGCCCGGTCTTTAAAAAAGGTGCAGGAACCACTATCGTTTCTGTGTTCCATTTGCTAAACTGATAATAGAAAATAATGATTTCAATGCCATTTTATGAGGTGTGCTTGTTCGAAGTATATTGCAGATATCTCCATGCATGTGCAAGGGCATTATGAAATAGCAGAACAATTTGATGCACTTAATTCATTTTCAGAGTTAGTTATTGTCATCTTCATAAGATTATGCTTTATCTAACTGTAAAATTTAAATAAGAAAAATCAGTTTAAATGAAAAAAATACTAGCATTTTTCTAATTATCCCCACAGGCTGTAGTCCAGTGTAGTGATAAGTATAACTATCCCGTTAGCTCAATCTAATTTGCACAACATGCACTAGAGCTTCCCCTGACTGTCAGGGCCCTGGTAATAACACTGTTTATTCTCTAACCACATTACTTTTTCCCAAAACATGGGGATGCCAATAGAAGGCTGGACGTGATTCCATGTTTCTAAAGCAACAGCCAGCATTTGTTTGTTTGCTTAATCTTTATTTATTGTGTGTGTGTGTGTGTGTGTGTGTGTGTGTGTGTGTGTGTGTGTGTGTGTGTGTGTGTATGTGTGGTGGAGGAGTGGGTGGTTTTTGTATGTGACTGTTTTTGGAATATTGAATTGCGCTTCTCGCACTTTACAACAACAGAGCGCATTTTCGCTGCAAGAAGATCATGGCCGATAGACCTTTGGGGCCTTTTGACGTTCATGTAATATTCACTCGAAGCCAGGTGCTCTGCTGAGAGGTCCGAAAGTTTGACAGGACTTTGTTGAATGCACATCATAGAGGGATGTAGAGAGCTCACCATAAAACGTTTCATGACTGCACAATGAAGGTTAAAAAATTCCGACTTTCGACGAGGCGTGCGGTCGATTGTTCTGGCTTTTGCGTTTATGAATCTGGCATCCAGCGATATTTCAGGAAACAGACCAAGCAACGCAATTACACAACTCAATGACAAAGGTAGCTGCAATACTCTAATCTCCAACCAGGTGGGGCTTAGCACAAATACACAGTAAATCTTTTTTTTTTTTACTAAACAAGAAAACAGTACATGAGTTGAAAACCATCTTGGTGGTATAAAAGGTGTGTTTTTGTGTTTTTTATTGGTTAACAATATACGCTGGATCCTCTCCACTCAAAGTATTTCACTGCTTAGTTCTGCTGCTTTGTCCTACATCCATTCCAGATTATATAAATTTGAACATTTAAAAAATATTTTTGAAAATGTGGTTGTAAGGATTTGTGGCATGCTCATTGGAGTTAGGAAACAGGAAAAGGCGTGGCCTGGAATGAGGCATGTTTTAGCAGAAAGAGCATGTGATCCTTTTTCAAAAAGCAAGTGGCAGCTTTCGTCCAAAGATGACTTTACTGCTTTCAGTTTTAACAAATCCCATTGTTTTAACCCTTTCATAATATAATGACAATGTGATGTAGGCTATCATGTTAATCATAAACTCAAATATTAATGCACTGAGATGGAATACACTAAGGAATGTGATCTAATATCTGGTGCATAAATATAAGAAAAAAGCAATCAAATGTTTCCTACATCATATCCAATAGAACGCAGTCCACAGTGTCAAATCAGTGTTGTCGTGAGGCCTGACTTCCGGTGTCACAACTGCCACACATATTTTGTTGTAATGTGGAACAGGCTTGTGTCTTGTGTCTGTTTGATTGAATAGCACTTCTCCTTCATTTGAATGAATCGAGGCTAACGGCTGTACGTGAAAGCACTCGGTTCGGTTCACGGTGTCTTCACTTCACTTGTGCCCTGCTTCCTTTCCCAGAACAATAGAACGCTGTTTCACCCAGAATTCAGATGGAGGTCCAGAACACTAAATATTCAGTTGAAAGGAACATCCAATCAAAAAGCTTCTCTGCTTAATGTCACAAATTGTTTCTAAAAAAAAAAAAAAACAACAATAAAATAAATGTAACTGTTCAACCTATAAGCACAGAGAGAAAAAAACATGCGCCAAAATATGTTACTATGTGTGGCTGTTTGTTAAAGTCAATTCTGATTGTTTTACAGGGAATATTAAGTTTTATAAGCATCCCAGTCAGTAAAATATCCATGATGACAGGGAAGGGACACCTGGAGATGCATGCTCTTTTACTTGTTAAGTATAGTTTTTTTTTTTTTTTTGGTGTGCTGGCAACATTTTATTATCTCCGCTGATAGTGAACACGAGTTCCTCCAAATGGAACATTTTGATGACAGATAGGCCGGGATTAAAAATGATGTTCAGTAAAACCTTTGCATGGCTGATGGAGAGCCATCATTTGTATTCATTATTGCAAATACAAAAAAAGAGAGATTAGAGAGAAAAGAGATGGATCAGGTGTTCAATGGGTAACCTTTTTAATATTCAGAGGACCATGTGCGCACCCCCTTACAAATCACACATTTTGAGGGTATGCATATGAGGGGATATTGTACAGAGAAGGCAGGCATTTTAAGCCCGAGTACTACTGGTGCCAGATGTGTCCTTATAACATAAGTAATATAAATAGGTAATATCCTTATTACACAGGTGATGTCAATAAATGGTGATAAATGAAATAGAAACAAACATGGTAACATGAAAACTGTACAATTGCCATATGGATTTAGTGAAAACAAGGCTGATATTGCCAGCCTTAGGAAAACCAGTGACAGAAAAGTTTTTGTTTTTCTTGTCAGATCTGCACTAATAAATGCATACTTTTGAGTGTGGAGTTCTGTTTCCTTCACTTCTGTGATGTGGTGTGTTTGGCATGTCTCATTTTTGATTGCTGTTTTTCCTGCTGCAGCAGTGAATATAATTAAAACAGAGTTGTTAGATACATAATTATTATTTAATTTAAAAATGATTTCTGAGTATACACATTATAAATACAAGTGCACACATGAAACCATAACACCAAATGTTATTGTTTTACATATTTTCAATTATAATACAAATATTATAATCCATAGTCTCCATTGTCTTCAAACACAACTTTTATTTTTTTTGTCAGTCAAACACAGTTCATAATTAAAATGCTACAAACATGAGACAATGGTGTATTTTTGTCAAATAATTATTGATATTGCTGAATATCAGTGATACATAAACAGGCAAATGCAAATTAAGTAATTATCATATTTTATTGTCTCATTAATGCATAACTGGGCAATTTCAATTGAACCCATCCTTTCATTAGTGTTCATTCTAGTGACATTCAGGAAGAGCACAGATATGACTAGGTAATAAATAGCACTTGTTTTTTATTGAAGAGTAAATGTGCTATTGTTGATGAGCTTCCTTAAAAACAAGGTTTTCAACATAAATAGCGTACAATGCATCGATAAAATGCATGGCTACTAAAAAGGGCACTTGAAATACTGGAATAAACATGAATATTTACAAGTAAGAATTTGATTTTTAATATTTTCCATAAAAAAACAAAGACCTAGGTTAGTTCTAAATTAGATTTGCATATGCTTTCAAATGAAACAAGTTTTCAGGTATATAAATGTTCAAATGCATCCCACAAAATAACAAAAAAAAAGAAGAAAAGTGCCCAACACACGTTGTTGCAGACCAGACTTCATCAGTACTAGAAAAAGAGCCAATGTTGTTTCAGGGCTCTTGCCTTGGCTGTTGCAGGGTAAACTTTTCTGATTGAGACCCGTCTCAAACATGCAGTCATTTGCCATTATCAAACTTTGAGGCCAAGTGGCAGTTCTCAGTGTTGGCATCTCAGTCAAATTGATTTCTCGGCCTCACTTTCTGAAGCGTGCGTTACGATTCGTTTAGTCGGCCATATAAACACTTAAACTCTCGAAAGGTAATAGATTTCTCGTCCTGGACGTCTATCAATCTGCGAGGGAAACTTGAGAAAATTGGTTTCATCATGTCGGGCAACTCAAGCCGGGGACATGAAACGCGGATAGAAAGGAGGCACAAAAAAAAAGACAGGAGTTCTCTATTGACGCAGTAATTCAGCTTTGCTTTGTTCCAGGGCCGCGGTGCTGGCACTAAGTTTGAGTGCGTTCAACCTGTGCGCGTTGAGCAAAGCACGGTGGACGCCGCGGCGCTCTCGTGATGCACTTTTTTCCTCGCTGAGATCGAATGCGGCCGCGTCCGTCCTTCGGCGTGTCCGGCTGAGGCCATGTCAGGGGGCCCTTTACACCGATGCCTGCGTGAATCGGCCAGTCTGCCGCAGGATCTTACTCCACACCTATTTCTAATGCAATGAGTTCCCTTATTACCAATCTCACCATTGCACTATCCATCTAAACGCTCGTTCTGTTTCACAGGCTTTCCTCTCTTTTATTTAGAGTCTGGTTCTTATATGCATCTGTGACATATCCTTTTCACTGCAAAAACCAAAAAATACAAAATACAAAAATTACATTTAGACTTCAAATCATATTTCTACACTTTTTGGTTAAATAAGACAAAAACATTGCCAATGGGGTGAGACAGTTCAACTCATTTATAGATTTGCCAATGGGGTGAAACAGTTTCACTTGTCAAGCAAAAAATAACTTAAAGCAAGCTAATATTTTCTATTTGAGAAAAAGAAATAAGATTGAAGTCTCATTGCAGGATTAAAACACTTGTTAAGAGACAGACTTTTCTTGCTGTTTTCCCTCTGTTGTCTGCCTGGTTTCACCTACCTCTCTCCACTATTGGCATGACACATATACTGTAGGCACTTGTGTAGCCAAAGCATAGGTTATATAATATAACTATGTACAATATAGATGATAGATTATGGATTAGTCAAAAAAAATGGCTGCTTTAAGAATGCTACTTTAGCACCCGGTTCTGCTCCCTTCCATCCATCCTTCATTTGCTCAAGGTCCCGGTTTAGTGCTCCATTTATGGAATCCTGCAGGATAAACAGCTCTGGTCCAAGAGCACTTGGAGAGAGTGTGTGTGCATTGGGAGCCCCGTTGGCCATCAGTCAGACTCCAGGGCAGACTCCAACCTCCCCCCCCCCCCCCCCCCCCCCCCCCACATCCCCCCCACCACCCTCACTCCCGGGCACTGAAGCGTGGGCCACCCCAGGGCGCCTTCGCTCCTGGTCCCCGGCCCTAATTCTCGGCCCGGACCGGGACCGCTGCCCTCGACCTCTGACCCGTTACAGCCGCCCTGATCGCTCGCCGCCATCGTATTATTCACCTCTGGAGGACACGCCGACGTCCACTTCACTCGAGTGGCAGCGGTGACTCACGGTGCGGATGAAACAACCCCGCTCGCTCTCTTTGTGACAGGGTTTAACCGGCGAAAACAACGAGGTGCGCTGTAACTAAACATAACGATAAAGGACGACAAACATGTTTTACTGTTCACGCCAATTGCTTTAACCAGACGGCAATGTTGACAATGTGGTGATACTTTCTGTATTTCTGTGTGTAAATAAAGGTTGATTTTTGAATCCCTGAGGTCAGGATTAATATTATACCAATTACAGAACGATAACAGTGTTGATGCGGGGCCTGCGATTATTCTTGCTAACACACTTTACAATCAGTTTTGAATAAACATGAGATTGCATTATTACACAAATGCACATACAATTCATTGTGATGTCAAACGGTGAGTCCAACACACTGCTTACAGCAACACTGTGAGGCACATAATGCTAGAGTAAGACACAAAGCAAGCTGTATTAAAACAGGAGACTATAACGAGACCCAGGATGCTAATTCAGTATTATTGCTCCTTTCCTTTGTCTATCTGTACTGGCATTGCATTGTTTACTTTCCTATCAAAGGAAACATATTAATCAATTAGAGACAAACATCATTTAAAATGAACTCTGTCAAAGATATCCTGGAAGCCCAAACACCTGCATACAGAGTCCTCATATTAATGTCAATTTTTCTTTTTTTGTTTGACCTACAATCGCATCCAGTGCTTACATTTTTACACCTTTAATACCTGCTAAACACTTAGTAAACGTAAAAACAGCAGTTTCCTTGTCAGGATTTGTATGCACAACACTTAGTGTCAAAGTCCTTAGATTCTACTTACAGCATTACTAGGACCACTTCAAATATGATGTAATAAAGAAAACACATTGTAAAATCCAGTTACATTAAAAAAAGAAACCTGAACGGTTCATAGCTCTTGCTCAGAGCAAACATCCTTTCTTAGGTTTCATACAAATGGCATTCTGAGGTCAGTGCTAAAATAAACAGTTTAGCCAAGCTTCCACTGAAAGTTGGGCTGGTTATGTGGATCCAGACTGTCTACCTGTTCTGTGCTGAAGGGCTCTTGTGAAAGCAAAGGAGGACATCCACGTACAACTTCTGACAGAGTGGTCTTAGAGCACTAGCACTGAAGGAAACATTCCCAGACATGACCGAGGGCACCTAATCCACAGCCATGGGGGGGGTCTGGAGCCTATCCCAGCCTGCAGAAGGCAAGAGGCCCAAATACACACAGGACAGGTTTCATTGTAGGGCCCACACACCATTCACACACACACACATACACACATATATATACACTGTATGTATACATATATATATTGTCCATTTATAGCGAGGCAACAGTGCTATTCACTGCACTACCATGCTGCCCTACACACACATGAAGCAAGTAATCATGCTGGCATTTACAGTTTGCATATATGCAGCAGTAACAGCAAGATAGTCACTTTCCTCATGTATGAAACACTGAATTCCAAAAATTATTATGGAGCTCGAAATTTCTGGATAATAATGGAAAACCAGTCTCCTGTATTAACATGGAAAACTGAACTGAATTACATTCCAATGCCAATGGACAATAAATTCCCACAATGTCATACTGTAAACTGAACACCCAGTACACACTGTGATGGAACACTGTACACCTACAAAATTAATTTTTTCACCATTTTTTCTGTCCTCCCAATTTGGAATATGTTATTGTATTTCCAAGTCCATCTCATCAATTCAGCATTCTCAGTAAATTTAGGAGGGTGTGGACAAGCAGTTCTTGTCCACAGCTGGCACAGACAGCCGTGCCTGGTCGGTCAGATGGCACTGAAGTCCAATGAAGACACTGATGCTAACTGATACTCTCTCCCTCGCAACTGTTACGGAACCCTGAACACGTGTGTACCGATGGAACACTGAAGACCCGCTCCGTGATGGACTGCATAACAATGTCTGAGTGCATTGCTGGTCTCGTGATTATGACCTGGATATTGGTGATGAGCACTCTGAGCAGTTGTGATTTTCATTTCGTTTCTCAGACTAGTGTTTAAGTATCGGGGAGAAATTCTACCAGCTTCAAGTTAGATTTGCATATTGAGGCAATGCATAATTGCACATTGAGATCACTAGCTATTACACACATCATTTAAATATAAATAATCTCATTTCTGTTCATTATCTGGTAGCAAATTTAATGATGTTCACCGTTAGCTGTGGGTCACTGAATGTAGGATCACTTGCCAACAAGACTATTTTAGTTAGTATCCTTCTGACTCACAACTCAATATATTGGCTTTTTAATGCTCACTGAAACATGGTTAATACTATAAACGTGTCCTGCTGACTACAACCAGTGTTACAGGTCTGGGTTACATGGACAAGGCAGATGACTAGCGCTGCCATATTGGAGCCCTTTTCTTGTCACTTAGTGTGCCTTGTCATCGTTTGAATTACTGTCTACTTCTAAAGGGCCATTCCACATTCAATGCCTTGGTTTATTGGCAACCTAAATCAAATCAATTATTCATGTCTGAATTTGCTCAAGTGATTGTGTTGAAATACGAGATAGCCGTTCTTTGTGATTTTAACGTTCAATTTGACATTGAGTCAGAGTCTAAGGTTATGGACATTAATAGTCTTTGGAACCTATCCCATAATTCAGCAGCTAGATTTTCTCATCTTGTACGAGCAGGACTGAAAGATCTGCAAGCTCTCTTAATTACTTTACAGACCATTGAGCTGGCTGAGTGCTTTAACAGCCATGTAAGAATGGACATTGCCCTTGCTGCAAATTCATAAAGTTCCACATAGACATAAAACGCCTCGGAATAAATTATGCAGTTTGTACCCTGAAAAGAATATGCGGCAAATAACTGAAATGTACAGCTGCAAATGTTCAAACACTTAAATATCTTGAAACAGAGTCAGGTTAATTGTATGATGTTGCTTGTTAGAGATCCTAAAACTATTGAGGATAATAAAAACAATTCAAGTGCCCTTTTCTCTACCTTTAACTGCTTAATGCATCAAATTATATATCTCATACAGCGAGCTTTATAATGTTTGGGACAAAGCATGCTTTTTTTCTTGATGTGGCTCTGTACTCAATAATGTTAGTAATCAAGCAATTCAATTCAAGCCACCAACTCTCAGTAATCTGGTAGCCTCACTGTACTCTGAAGAGAGACCGCCCAGTCAAATGTCATTTGGGAGAGGTCGACCAGACTGGAGGGCCCTAACCTCCTTGGGGAATGAGTCCATCGGAGCTTGTGCTAGAATTAGTTTTTTCAGCGGAAATGTAGTCAGCTGCTTCACTAGTCTGACAGGTAAGTGAATCTGCTGCCCCATGCAAGGACCTGACTGTGGTCTGAGTGAGCTCCCTCCATGCGGAGAACTTACCGGTATCCAGAAGCGGGGGACCAACAGTGGTGGAAACACTCCCAATGAAGGCAGACTTTCTCAGCTCACTGTAGTCAGGCTCTGGAGCTGTGATGGACATGCTAGGCCACTGATCTGCAGAGGGCAGGCTAGGCCATCGATCAGCTGAATGAAAAAAAAACTCTTGACCTTGATGCCATTGATGTGGGTGCGCTAGTTCTTCCAGTTGCAGGCCCTGTGTTATTTCATCTGCCGAGTTGTTCGCTTGCTCCATGTATCTCCGGTTCTCTTCATCAGTCAGGTTCTCAATCTCACTAACATGAAAGCCTTGTAACAACAAGATTCTGATCTGATCCAATGCCGGAGTGTTGTGGAGTCTGACCAGAGGGTGACTTGATGGACAGACACTGTGAGTTCTGTCTGGAGAACACAGAACAGCTGGGCACCGGTAAGTGCCATGCAAAACTCAAGGTGAGGCATCGACAGCCGCTTCTTGGGCACGACACAAGATCTAGTCAGCACAAAAAGACACGCAGAGCATAAACTGTGCAGCAGGGTCTGCATACATGGTGCAGCAGGGACTGCATATTGTTCCAAAGGGCAGTACTTGCCACGCATAGATGCTTGGCACCTCTGTTCCCTCTAGGTCCCTCCAGATGATTTGCAGTGCATGCTTGTCAGTAGGCACAAGTGGATCTGATGAAACATGTTTTATATATCTCCACTAACCGCCACAGTATGCTGGCGAAACCAGAGGAGGACACCAAGCAGGGATGGCCCTGATGTCGGTCCAGGCAGGAGAACGCCATTCAGTGATTGTCCTTGATATTGGAATGAACAATTGAACACAAACACATGCCTAACAGAGAGTGGATAGACAAAGCAAAAGTTCAAAGGCTTTAGCCTCACCAAATTTAATAGCTCGAGAGTTCAGTATGGTGCCTAGTTCACACTGAACAATCTGCTGGGGATGGCTGTACTTATCGTGCGCGGCTTGTAGGGCGGTTGTATATGGACTTGAGTTGTGCATATAGGCTTTAGCAAGGTGGAGTGCACTTGGTCATTAAAGGTGTCCTAGAAGCACCAGGTACTTATACTCCTATCAAGTGCCATCTTAAGAAGGGTGAAGTCACTTTCAAGGCCACTCTCGAATGTGGGGAGTATAGGCTTGGGGATGCCGTACGATGACAAAATCAACATTTACATCCCCAGGTAGCTGTGCATGCTCAAAAGAGAACAGTGGCAGGTCTGGAGCAGCATATGGTGTTGCATGCTCATAATAAGGCATGCAGGGCCTGTATTAGCCTGAGGCACAGTATAGGCTGAAGTCGATGATTGGTGCATAACGTCCAACAGTGGTGTAGTGTGCTGCTGACATGTGGTAAGGTGTCACGGGCACTGGGTTAGGAGGAAGAAGTGAAGGAGTTGCAGCAGGAGCTATGTCCTGCGACGCAGGGGGTACCACGGGGACTGGTGCTGCTGAAGGAGGTGTAGCAGGAGCACGGTGTGATGCCACAGGGATTGGTGTGGCTGAAAAATGTGCAGCAGGAGCAGGAGCTGGGCGAGGGGGTAGCATTGTCATATAGCAGAGTTCAGGGATGAACCTCAGTTCAAGTGCTGACAGAGAGAGGAGATCACTAGTTCTGAATGACGCAGGATAGTAGCGGTAGAGCAGCCTTCTGATGAAGACTGGTCTAACTCAGGCGGTGCCTTGGCACCATTTTCTCTGAGGAAGGACGTGACAAACTTAGCTACTTCTATTTAATTTTCGATCTTCTTCAAATGCCTTCGCCTGTCTAGTTGATTGGCTATGGATCCTCAAGCTTCATTTGCTTCCTCCTGTAGATGCTGTGGTTCCCAGACTTTGGCAGTGAGGCATTGGCATTCAAGGTCAGCCTTACAGTCATCCCCTGCCTGCTGTTGCAGCTCCTCAAGCTCTATGTGCTTTATCCTCTCTTCTAGTAAAGCTAATAGAATATCTGTAAGAGCTTGGTTGGGAAATGCACTCAATGATGACTGTACTGAGCACACACATGACCTGGAGGTGGTTTCACTCCTTTTTGTTGAGGTCCCAGTTTTGCCACTCCATGTTCCTTGAATAAGTGTGATGCAGTTGGAGGTGGATCCTGGTGAGGGAGATATTCCACTTTGTAGTCAGCCAGGTGTGTAGGGGTGGTGGTCTCCGTGGGGGCATCCATATGGCTAATGGGTGGATAAATGCAGGAAATCCCACACGTCAGGCGATGCATAAATGCACATTGAGTCATTTTCCAGGAGAGATTTAATTGCAAGTGCAAAAACATATTTGTGAACCAATTATTTTTATTTGTGAACAAGTTACATTTAGTGTTGAACCAGCTACATTTATTTGTGGATCAGCTGCATTTTATTCTGGATCAGCGACATTCGTTTGTGGATCAGTTACATTTTTTTGTGAACCAATTACTTTATTTGAACGTTACAAAAAATATTTTTGAATCTCATTTAATTTGTGGAACGCTCATGCTATTTATTTATTATTTGTTTACGAGACAATAATTCTCCCTATACCAGAGCTACCAAAACACTGCATACTATACATGTTTCAAAATCGAATCGTTCTACCAAAACACAGGCATTAGTTATCTTCCAACAAGAACACTTTGTCATTCATAACACAATGACCACCGCAACGACAGAAAAACACAGCTAGCATTGCACTAGATCATTTTATGTCAACCTTTGAAGTAGTGAATAGTTTTGGGCTCTCTAATTTCTCTTAGCATATATATTTTTATTGTGTTGCTGTTGATAGTATAAGAAATATGTAGATTGTGTCTGACATGCAGTGCAGTCAAACACCCTTGCAGAACACATACCTTACCTGCCGATTCGCTGGAAATTTCTCACAAGAGAGCCACTGTTGTGTGGTCCAGGTTTGGCTGCGCTCTCAGACCTGCCTCTGTCAATGATAAGACTTACCGCAGGATCAATTATAGTAGCCTACAGACTAGCCTGTGCCTGAGACGGCAGCTCTTGGTCTTCCTCTCTGTTGTTATTCACCATGCATGCATATTCCTCTGCCTCTCCAGTCCACTCTTCGTCCTCTGTCAGCCACTTCTCTATCATCTTTACACATAAATCACTCCAAAGATGTCCCCTTTTCTCGTAGAGATGGCAGTGGAATTGAAAACACCAGGGTAAGTCTCAAACTAAAATGGGAATGTGCTGTGGTTGATCTCATTCAACAGTTTTTCACCATTCACCATAGCCATTATATCTACTTTTTTAGGATTTTGAATATATGACAATATGGTATTTGCAATGTAAGAAATTGTTGTGCACTTCAATTTTTTGTTAGATTTTTAACGTAAATTAACAGTTTGGAAAAGAGGATGTAAACATTAGCAAAATGGGCTGTAGATACATACAGTTTTCACAGTTTGCACATTACATATCCACTTATACCCATTCTTGCGCCCCAGAATTCCCCAGGCATTACTTGACCAAAGTTCTGGTGAGTTTTCTCGGGAGAAATGTTTTAAACAGGAAGAAGGGGAAGAAGGTTTGATCCTCCAGGCTCCCATCCCTGTCTGTTATTGGTCGTCTGGCCTTCCGTGTGGCAAGTCATTTGGTAATATATTTTTGTGGTTGCTTGGCTCGCCCTTCTCTCTGTATAAGAACATATGTTTTGAAGAGAACTTTAGAAGATGTTGCAGTACAATGAATTTCAGCTGCTGTACATCATTCCATGCATTGCCAAATAACCTTCATTTTGAATTAAATAGCTTATGCTGTTTCTCCAAACTGCTAAATCTTCTCTAATCTCTGCAAAATAGAAGATTTCATGCCAAAACTGCTGTAAACGAAATAGGGACTGAGATCAACAGCTGTAAACTCAGTTTCTTGCAACTCAGAAGTTCTTTATCAGGCTATTATAGTCTTGCCATTTAATTACCATTATCATTCTATTTCTGCTGGCACTAAATTCTGCTCAGGCGGTGGTGGCAGGTATCGTGTTCTCAATTGTAAAAACAGAAAAAGTGTATACTTTGTCTTGATGACGATGTCCTCCGAAGAAGGTGGGTGGTAGTGAGTATAAGTATTCTGATAGAAAGGATTGGTCTTGCTTTAAATACCTATTCCTGGATTAGTCAGTCTCCCTCATGACAGCCTTCATTTCCGATTCCTGCTTCCATTGATTTTATATTACTCAACACCCAGCTCTAATTCTGGTCTTAATCTAAACATTTAAAAACCTAATTCATTTTCCAAAATCCAAAGCTGAAGTGGGCAAACAAATAAGAACAATTGAAAAGCAAATACCATACCTTATCTGTAGATGTGTTGGAAAATTATTGTCAATTATAACAATTGCAAGTGTTACGGACCACGAACAGTGATAAACTGTACGATTCATGCAGCTTTGGCGCCACCTCCAGGAATGGTCCAGTAGTTCATTTATTTATATAATTATTTATTTATTTATTAGAAAACCTCTATCATCAAGACACTGCTCAATTTATTCAACGATTCATCATTTTGTGCTCATTTTCTATTGCTGTGGGATTATTATTTTTCATTGGAATGGTGGGTTTGTAGATTAGAGTACTAATACAAGAAATGCGCCACTTTCCGTGCTGAAGATGGTACCCCAGCCTACTGTACGAAATATCAATTAATGATAGCTAAAATCACATTCATCTGCGTTAATTTACCCTACGGCGAATTTGTTTTTATTCCAGAACATTTCTGTTTCTTAAAGGTACGAAGTTTGGCAACGCATCATGGCGCCATAAACTGCAATAAATAAATGCTGACTGGATGGGCATAGTTTGTTAAATTCTGGGGTTTTTTAAACACCTTACCTATATTAACCTAATTCAACTGATTGCGATATATTGATTTCAAATATATTTCACTGATACATTTATTAAAGACCTCTTTAAAAAGCAACTCAAGAGCATGTTCAGATCTTTTCAAAATAGTGACACTTCTAACTGGATTCAGCACTGTATAATAAGTTGTACAGACTGTAGAAGAAGAAGACGATAGTTAGTCAGTTACGGATAAAATATAGGTAAACAGTAAATAAATATATGTATCTATATCCGTTCTAAAAACAAAAAAGTTTCAATAAACTATTCTTTCCATATACAATCAGTGGAAAATGTTCTTTAGAAGACCTCTGCCTCCACCTTGTGGCAATAAGGTTCATTACCAAACATATTAAATGAAAAAAAAAAAACACCCACCCCACGTTTTCAGTGGTATTTTCATTGATAGTCCATGCCACAGTAGTATTTGGGTCTTATAAGGTAATACCTTATTAAGTTCATTACTTCTATTAAATGAAAATCCCCTTAAAGTACAGGTATATTCTCGGTAATTTCACTATATTCATAAATGTTTTGTAAGGGTTCCGAACGCCATTACTCTGAAGTTTCTCAGTTTCAGAAATGTGATTAAGCTGTGTGTTTGCTGGTGTCCACGAGACAATTGACGCTGGGGCGCTTTAGAATGATTGCATTAAGTCAAATTAATCACACTGGTATGATTTGATTGCACTGTATAAAATGCTATTTTGGGCTACTCAAAACAGAAAGAGAGAATATATTAAACCGAATACACAAGTAAATCAAACTTCAACTTCATTCTGATTTAAGTAACACAGTGAATTTTAGTATAGGCGTGTATTTAGTATGATTGTCCAATTTTACGCAAATCTGACACTTAAAAAGTCCACATCTTTCTCCATCTGAATCAAAGTGTTACTGAGTATTTCGGTTGTATATGGACCAAACAATTGTATACATCGCGAGGACATGAACCACATATCTTTGAGTGGTATCAACGGATATCTACGAAATATTTTCCAAGGAGACGCTTAAGTGAAATATGCCACTGTCATACCGACAAAACACAAACAGGATATAAGACACCATGAAATGAATGGTTCTAAAAATGTGCGCGTGTCACAATGGATGCAGATTGTGGCGAACAGACAATAATCATTCTCTTTCAGTAGGCAGAGCATGAGGGGAGAAAGAGAGAGAGTAAGAGAAATGACAGGACTGTTGTTAGCATAGCTATATCAAGGAAGAAGGACTCCCTGTTATCTGTGAATGGGGGTTCTTTCTCCAGAATAGATATAGCACGAATTTGTAATTCGTTTTTCTTTGAGAGACAACAATGGCGCATTTGAAAGCGGAGCACAATTTGGGTCTTGTGAGAAATCCTTTTCTCCTTCCCCGGCTCCAGCTGGCCATATGGAATACAGCGTATACAACAAGAACCACAATGGCACCAACTGACGAGCAAGACAAAACCGAAGGATACCTCTTCTTACTGAATCTGGGATGTGTTGGCCAATATAAATGAAATGAATAGTACTATAAAACTGCTCTCTCTCTCTCTCTCTCTCTCTCTCACACACACACACACACACACACGTTGCCACTTGAAATGTATGCATACAACATCTACAACCTCCAGTTTCTTGCCACAGTAAGGTGTGTAACGATAGGCTGCGCAAGTGTTCCTTCCCAGTCTGTAATGTAAGGTCAGTGCATCCGGTCACGGTGGAATAATTTAGCTTAAGTGGAATCTAAACAGTGTGTACAGGAATAAGTGCAATCGAACGAATTGCGTGAAAACAGGCTATACACAAAAGCCCCGACCTTATCCAAACGTAATGCGCATTGTGCACACACAAAAACACACACCTGATCTGAAAAACAGCTCATCTGCATACACATATAAACTCGAAAATACATGAAGGACCACGTGTCTTTCACTTGGATTGGATTTGGATTACAACTATAAAGTACAGTATAGCCTCCCTGTGTGTGTGTGTGTGTGTGAAAGGGAATTTGTAAATAATTATGAACGCCATATGTTGTTGAGATTAAACGTTTAAATATGTCCTATTACAGTAATTTAACCGTAATTAATATTTAGCAATTTAGTCGGTTACCTTACATTGCATTGGTTGCTATTCAGTAATTGACATAGCCTTGACATAGCCTATACGCCTAATTCAAGCTTGATGTATGGAATGCTGTTGTGCATGTAGAGCGGTGTAACTCACAAGTAAAAACTCAGTGGCCTAGGCCGTTCCAAAACTTGATGAATGTATATTTTCAGTTCAAGTTCCGTTTTGCAAATAGACAACCCCCTTGAATGTTCTGTGGTCATTCACTGTGATCAGTATTCTGAAATCATCATGTTTGTCTCGGTGATGTGGGATTAGTTGTCAATTATTCCTCTTCTTGGGTAAATACACTGAAGTTTTTATGTGGGTATTGTGTCAATTCGATCGTCCAAACAGGTGCATGTTTAGTTGCAATGCGCACGGGACTCATTTTCTTCCATTCCTTCCTTTTGTCTGTTGTTACGGCTTTAAAGTTTTCGATGTCATTTTCTATCCATGATAATTCAGCAGAAATCACAGAATGCTTTACTCATGTATTTGTATCCGTAAAAGTAAATGTTGCTTTTTGAATTTAGGCTAAATCGCATAGAAGTCGGTATAAAATCGAAAAAAACTGGTTAACTGTCAACTAACAAATGCCAGCATAGGCCTACATGATGTGCCAATCTCTTACTTTACTTTACTTTTATAATACATTTTTAGGCAAATGAAAAAAAAAACATGGTGCACATAACTGTTTGACAAATGCATGTTAAATGCACTAGTAAGATATACAACCTCGAGAACATGAAAGTGGGAGCCTTTTAAATTGCTAACCATGCACACAAAAGAAGCATAGCTGGCGAAGCCCTCTTCCGTGGGTAGATTTCCCTAAATCTTGGTAGCTTGTAAGAAATATGTTACTACGACAATACAACAATATGCTCCAATACATTATGTATGTTTAAAACGACTGTTATTTTAATCTAGTTTAATCTTGTAGTCACATATTAAAGTCCATGTTCGACACCCAGCGAACATGGTAATTTAACGGCAATTTATGAAAAATATGTATTATTATTATTATTGTTATTGTTATTGTTATTGTTGTTGTTGTTGTTGTTGTTGTTACAAATTCATAGGCTATTTATTTATTAGATACATATTATAATAAATTACTAAATTGTAATATGAAAAAAGCTTCATCCAGGTACGTTTAAAATGCTCTCTGATCGCGTATCTTTGTCTAAAGAGAGTTTTTGTTTTGTTTTTCATGAAGAAGATTAATCGGCATCCATGTTAACTCCATAAAAGGTGCTTAATTACAGCAACATATTTATAATGAAAAATAGACAAAATAATAGGACAATTTAAAACTTGCCAGGGTTTATTCGTGGCCATAAATAATTAGGTTCAATATAAAAGAAAAATAGCTGTAATTTTAAAGTGTTGCGCGTGCTTGATACACGAGTGACATTAAAGAAAACAGGCCTACCTATAATACATTAGCATAATTTACCAAAAAATTACACGAGTATTGACATTCTTAGTGATAGGCTTGACCCGATTTTTACGACGAACATTCTGTAAACGTTGCGTAAATATCAGCTTTTAAATAAAGTAGCTGATATTTTTCAAACTTCAAACTGCAAATACTTTCTTTTCCTCCGTATCTTTTCCTTGACGCAGGCCCCTTGCTGTCTCAATAGTTCACCAAGTCCAATGCTGCACCAAGTGATGCGCTGCGGGAAAGTGTGACATTGTTGCAGAACTGTAATGCGCATTATATTGCATATGCTGGAGGGAATGGGCACTGTATGCTGAGAGCGGGATCCCAGTCTGAAAAGTCAGGTCCTGAGCTTTATGGGAGTGGCAAGGCTTACCGTCCTTGACCAAGACAGGTATAGCTACACGCCGTGGGGAAGGGAGGTGGACCATCTCCATCCCTTTCTCCGCCCGAGCTCTCTTCATTTTATAGCGATGGTTCTGAAACCAGATTTTCACCTGAGTCGGTGTCAGACGGATCAAGTTAGCAAGGTGTTCTCTCTCGGGTGCCGAAAGGTATCTCTGTTGCCTGAATCGCCGCTCCAGTTCGTATGTCTGAGCTTTGGAGAACAAAACCCTCCTTTTTCTCTTCTTGCAGGAGTCACTGGCGTTGCTTGAAGTTTCTTTGTCATTGTCTTGCGATTCGTCGGCGGAAGGTTCGGGTGATTTGGCAGACAAGTCCTGGCGAGAATTAGCTGACAGACCATGCACTGCATGAAATGCAAAATAAATAAATAAGAATCCATATGAGGATTAACAATTGAGTGTATTAATTGAAGTACATCTATATGCAGTATATCTATTTACAAGTAGTCTACACATATACATGGTATCATGCCTCCATTTTTCATAATGCTATAAGCTTAGACTGTTAAAACCCAAAATATTTCAAAAAGAAGAGCGTCGTCTAGTAATTCTGTTATATGGCCCTGGCTACAGGGCATGGGGTTTGCTATAGTGGAACTTCGTTTTAATGGAAATAAAATAATACTCAGGCATGATTTATAGGCTAACAAATACAGATTATAGGATGGCGATACTTTTGTAGATAGATCACGACAGATTCGGTAGATTTGTCGATTCAACACTCATCGTGATCAAGTCGAACAATTAGGAATAATTCTGCAAGATAATGCCAAGATATCTTGCAGAATTGCCAAGACAACGTAAAGCAGACTGGCGTGGCAGAAAATAATAATACACACATTAATGCTTGCAAACAAATGTAAGAAATTCATTAGGATGTATTGTAATCACCCAGGGATATCGCAATACCCTCCCCAAATTAACAATGAAACATCCTTACAAATCCTTACAATTGACCCAATACATTGAAATATATCTATTTGCAAGGAACGATTTATCTTTGGGACAAAAGTAAATGGACTTTAGAGTCTTAAAAGGCACTTACATGAATATTGAAAGCTGTCCGTTGTGGCAAGCCATCTTGTATAAGGATTATCACGCACATTATAAAATGGACTCTTTACAGACAGGTTTTTAGCATTTTCTAAGGGACTTTGCTGTAACACGTCAGTCGGTTTTGTTTCTTCGGATCCCTCTGTATCCTCCTCTGTGTCCTCAGTTATAGATCCGTCTTCATCATTCGTATCAGGGAGGTCCAGAATGTCCTTCACAGAAAATCCCGTCTTCGTGTTGGTCAACGACATATTCTGTGGTAATTTACGCAGGAAAGTTGCGCCACCAGTTTGGAAATACGATGTTCCAAAGCACAAAAAACCGATTCAACGCTTAGATTATAAAACAGTCCGAGCAGTGCCTTTTGAGATTGAACAGTTGCAGAAAAACGTAGAACGTAAGTGCTAACCATTGGCTGGTAAAGTAGCGGAAGATTCAGTTCCGTAAATCCAGGAAGCCTGCCCAAGACGACGGAGGAGTTCGTGGGTACTGTGCTGCTGCTGGGTACCAAGGGGGAAACAATCACTTATCGGACTGATCAGTCCATATAAGGTTGGTTTTAGCATATGAACCTGCGGCAAAAGCGTCCGAAACGTAAAGGGTTGGCCACACGTGGGCGGGTCCAGAGAGTCAAGTGGATGAAGACTGTTTGCGAACGTGAAATTGTGGGTTTTGGGGGAATCCGAATCTCTGCCATTGGCGCTTCTGGATATGATAGGTGGTATAGCGTGTCAATTCATTATAAAAATGAGGAGAGTCAGTGTCGTATCTTGTTTACATGAACGCTGATTTGAACACATTGCACATTGTCGGTGTTTGCGATAATTAGCCTGTGTGAGAGTTGAACTATATAATATGCCAATGAAATTCAGCAAATGATCATTGGTCACAAGAGCTTAACTGTGGTCTCAACGAAAGACAATTATTTTCTTTGCAAAAGACCGAGCTAAGTAAACCTCTTGGGTCAATATTTTAGCTCAGGCTTAGGGACAAGGGGTAGAAATGAGCTATTAAGTCATCACTTTTGTTTGTTTCAAGTGACAGTGTTCTTTTTCTCAATGAGCTCTCTGGATTATTATAGTTGGTCTTTTGAGTAAATAATTCACGCAAAACCCCAAACACACTATAAGAAAATATGCATACAGAAGTATAACTACAATAAGATTTATATGTTGAATACATTAAACTAAATAGGCTACGGCTAAAGCAGAAGGGTAATTGGCCATAATTACTGATCATGAATTTGGGGATGATTACAGATTTTGTATATGGTTTTGAAGCAAATATGACTTTTTGTAATGTTTGTTAAAGATTTTATGAATTCATACATTTTACATTGGTTGAAGCCTAGAAATAAAAGCATAATTTGCGAATTTCCACTCTGTACCACGTCTGTTTCGTTTAAAAGTGGTATCCTGTCTAATGCGTGCTTAGAGGGTTGCGTGCATTTGGGTGTGAGTAAAAAGTCAGATAAATAGTTCAGCTTTGCAGGGGTTGAACGAATCATGTTAAAAAAGAAAGAAAAACTCCAATTTAAGTGTTTTAGAAATTTGAAATGTATTCCACTGATTTCTTTTCTTTTTTAAATTTCTTTTTAGGCTGGAAAGAACGAGGTCAAATATGCTTTTTTAATTAATGTTTTGGAATAGCTGTATTCAAGCACATTTTGAACATATTTTTTCTACAGTACAAGAGAGACACTTTTATTCCTTCAGAATTATTTTCTGTATATTCATTTAAATACGAAAGGAATTCATAATTTTTTTTATCTGATTATTTGTATTTCTTGCCTCTAATGCAATAGGCTATGTGACGTGGGTGACAATGTTTCACGTTTTTAACAAGTCCTCCGGGCATCCTGGGTGGTCGGACCAGGGCAAACACAAATACAAACCGATTGCTAAGCTGCAGACAATGAGAGAAATGTAGACAAATGTCCGGCTCCTGTTGGAAGCTTTTGTGCAGGCTCAGTTTTTGCATTTATTTCAGGGGCGAAAGAATAGATGATTGACGCCCCTGTACAATGTGTTCTAACTGTTTGGAATAAATCTGAGGTTGTTCCTAGTTGTCATGGCATTCAGCTGCTTTCAATGGACTATCTCTTCATTGATCTCTGAATCCCTCTACAACATTAAGGAAAGTCCTTCATCTTCTCCCCCGCCCCCCCCCCCCCCCCCTCTCTCTCTCTCTCTCTCAAGATCACAACTGGGCCAAAACAACTCATCCTGAGGCGAAACATTATTTTTTTATTCTAAAATATACGAGCATACGCCATTATTCTAGTTTGTATTGCAATTGCAATTGCTAATCTACAAACTTGGCAATGCATTTTCTAATGCACTATAAATATTATGGAATAACAACATTTACTAAACAAATAATAAGAACAAGTTTTTTTTTTTTTGCTTAATTACATAGACAGTATAAATATTAAATTATAGTACAGATTTAAAGATATAAATATATCATTACATTGTGTGTTTTGTTACCTACAGTGGTGCCGAAGCTTTGAACATACAATCTGCAAGCACCACTTCTGCTGTTCGCGCAAAATATTTACTAGGCCAAACAATTAATGGTCATTTCTCCCATTCCTGAACCCGTTTCACTGACTGAAAGCAGCTAATAGGTAAATATTTCCCAGTCTAGGCCGAGGGATTTGCAGTATGATTAATCAGCAGCAGTCTAAGATCAACCATGGTTCTGATGACAATGGCTCCATTGAAGTTAAAGGACATAGACATGGTAGAACTGTGACAGAGGATTTGCAAGGTTATAGCCTGACCTCCGTGTCCAAGCAATTCCACTCAATACAGATATTCAGCTTACCCTAGAGAACATTAAAGGGTGCAAACAATATTTAGGTGTGCGAGCACGAGCCTGCAACAAGAGCGTATAATGTTAAATTGATTACCTCACTATAAAATACTAGAATTATAACAAAGTCTAGAAAATACGAAAATAACGCAAACACAATGCAATATCGAAAGCTAAAGTGGTTTATGCAGATTTTTGCACATGCATAACAACGTTTAGGCCATGCATTGAAAATGAAGACCCACCCAAATTGTTGAACTGCTGTTCAACAGCAAGCAGAGGAGATCACAAGTGCGGCTCATGTACGGTTATTTGTGAATGTAGTTGAACAGCCAGTGGATGACTGAATGAAAATGAGGAGTTCATGGGCCTAAGAAGCCGTGGGTAATTTCAAGAGCCCTAACTTGTGTTTACAGTCGTCCAAAACAGGGTTGTTACATCAGAGCAAGCATGCGGGATATATATATATATATATATATATATATATATATATATATATGTGTGTGTGTGTGTGTGTGTGTGTATAGAGAGAGAGAGAGAGAGAGAGAGAGAGAGAGCTAAAATGGGTGGAATATTTTGTCGTGAATAAACTAAAACAAACCTACTTAATATGGAACCCTTGAGGTAGATTTACAAGAAAAGTGATCATGACTTCCTCAACCGTATAATTCCAGAACGTAGAGCCAACGCCCCCCAGTTTCGAAAGAGGCAAATTAGTTTCCCTTGGGGGTGCTGGCAAGAAATCTTTACATTGTAAGGATTTTCCCACACGTCTATGAATGATATCCATGCCAAAATGATTTTCGTTTCGTGCCTTTAAAGACTGACCTTTGCTTCGGGCAGTCCCCTTGCGGCACAACTTATTTCGTCCGGTTTCGTATTTGTTATCTAAACCCATTTTGTTTGATCTGATTTCATCCATTTTATATCCATTAATGATGAAACATGACGAAATGGGATTATCGCTGCGGCCGTGCCTTGAGGAAAGAGACTTCTCATTTTGCCAGACAACCAGTTAATTTGGAACGGTAGCCTAATATTCATACAGGCGTTGCGTGTTCAATTTTATCAGCTTGTCTGTAGCAAATTTCTGAATGGCTCATGATTCTTAATCACTATCAAAGTAATATCCTTCAAATCGAGAACCTCTGGTAACCTGCGTTGCGAGCGACCTGCTTTAACTAAATAGGTCAATATAAGATGCCACTTTACATGTTTGATTGATATAGTGAGGGAGTGTGATGATGAAGGAACTCCTACAAAATCATTCAAATCACATGGATATTAAAGCCAGAAATAATATTTATTGTTCTCACAAGACACACACTCCGTAGTGACACCCTTGTACCGCCAAGACATGCATAGTACTCTAGTGACATCTGCTGATAGTAGTGAGCTGTAGAAGGAGATCATATGCGCACAATAGCGTCTTTGTTGAAACGCCTTAACACGCAATACAGACCACAACGAAGAATCCTTCTGACGAAATTAACATTTACTCCTGAAAAGTGAAACGTTTTAAGAAATACGTTATTTGTGATGTGTAGGCTATTAAGGCGACAGCGTTGTTTTTTAATTTAGAATTTTTAGTTTTTTTTTTAATTAGGCTATTTGGGCTAGGCTATATGCTTGCTAAACTTGAATACACTCTTTAACTTAAATAAACAAGTTATACCGTTACCTTTTTGTTACTGTTACCTTCCCATTAAATGTGACATAACGTTATAGATTCTTTAAATTTATTTTCCTAGGGTCGCACAAAATCGTTCCGCTCCTGTGCCTTACACACATACTCAGAAGCCTAAAATGTGGTCACATTGTAACGGAAAAATTTGCACAGTACACCGGCGTTCAGTGATATGTTAACTCTGAGAGAGTACATACTCTGACAGTGAAAAATTGATTACAGCTGGACTCACATAAACGGTGTTCAATTGCATTTAATTGTATTTACTACATGTACTGGGTTGTCTTTTTGTGTGCATTTGACGTTCTTATATGTAGGCTACTGTATCTCTACGTGAGCTATGCACCAGCGGAATTACTGTTTGCATTAATGGACAATAAAGTTTTGAATCTTGATGAATGCAACCTTAATATTTATATAATTTGATATAAAGACCACATGCTAGGGGTTAGTCTACGCAGTTGTATGCAACAACTCCTTGGTTTCCCTGTAAAGTAAGCGATAGCTTTGTTATAGAACTGCACATTTTGCAACTAGATTAAATTTATCAAATTTGTCACAATTTCCGGATTATATATGTACACACCTGCATTTGACTGTGGCGTAAACATAACCCAACCAAAATGCCCCATGCAAGGTAGGCTATTCATAAAATCCCAGGATACGTATTCATTAAGGGAAAAAAGGAGGGTTCATGTGAATGACTTTCCAGAACGTTCCACATAAATATAGTTATAAATAATTCAAAATGAACTCATTCATGTATGAAAAACCTAAATGACAGCCCTAAATAACAGTCAATAATTTAGGGTTATCGTTCCTGTTATCACCTTAATACAACGCAGGCCTAAGGGATGAGAGCGCTTACCCTAGCTAACCTTCCAGAAATGTATTAGGAATCACAAAAATGCGTGTTGGGTAGGCTGTGGTTACTCGCAAAAAGTAAGCAAGAGAATAACATGAAGACAGCTAGTTATATCATCAAATATGAATGGAAATTCTTAAGGCACAATCCACTGACTAACGGAGCGTAGTGTGTAATATCACTGAAACAGGCAATTTTGTTAAATAATTTAATGTTATACGAGCGATTAGCTACTTCCGAAGGCAGCGTAAAAACCGTTTGGGATGAATAATCCAACAGTAAAGTGTACGTGGATTCATTGATGTTGCGCTCTGTTGCCTATTCAAAAAGTTATCCCCTGTCACTCTCCACGCGGGTTCACGTACGCGTGCAGATGCCCAGGTACCTTTGCACCCCGTTTTGTTTACATTGCATTTGTCTTCACCTGTTTTCTCGTGCGATAAAAATGTACCATATGTTCATCCACGATAAACTCGATGTGCGTGCAAACACAAATCCGGGGGAGGGTACTTCTAGTCGACGTGCTTCTTCGCAACTGGCTTGTAAAGTAAGGTTATTCTTCGCAACTGACTTGTAAGGTTGTTCTTCGTTTTCTGGTTGTATTTGTGTGTTACAACTCAGTTAAATATCGTTATCTACGAGCTATTTAGTTTCATTTGTGATAACAGAACGCGGACTCTTAGCCGTTTTAGATAAAAACGAAATGTTCTTTCATTGTAAACTCTCAATTATTATCGTTCCCGGCTTACGCCTGCAAAGTAGATCAATCACTTAGTAACTCAGTGCAGATGCCGCGAGGCCAGGTGCAGCATGCTAGATGACTACTATATCAGTCACGGTGATATAGGCCTATCAGTTGATACAGTAGTTCAGATTAGCGGGGCTACATTTTACATGTTATTCATCGATTGTTATTGTTCCAATTTGCAGCATTTACGCAGAAGGTAAGGAGCTGAGTACACTGTCAAAATTATTTGAGATGCATAACCCTTTGCTGCAAAATCGAGTCAGTATAGTGTAAACATAATTCATTCATGGCACTAATAGAACATGATAAAAAAACAAAGGAGCATGGTCAGTTCAGTATGAATGCTTCAAATCTTTATATAAAAGTATGCATCGACATTATTAATACTAATAATACTTACAGCATCATGAGTAATGGTAGTCATAGTAATAGAGATAGAAATAGTAGTAGTTGATAGTGGCAGATGGTTTACTTTAGTTGCAATAGTGTACATGACTATGGAAGGGGTAGAATATCTGTTCTTCACCTATACTGGTATTTCATTATTTGGACCAAACCCTCTCGTGACCCACAGTTTGGGAAAGACTCATTTAAAGTGGTCAATTCTGGTTTTAATATGTATCTCATTTTGAGGAAGTGCAGAAAGCGAATGCATTTAAAATACTAATGGGATTCATAGAGGATGCACTCTCACCAAATGTTCAATGGACACAGGGCCACACTTGTGCATTCTGTATAGGCCGAGCAAAGAGGGTAGACTCCAGATCCACCACACACTAATGGACACTATTTGGTGGCGCAATGGTAAGCGCTCTCATCTGAAAAGGGAAATTATTCCTTTCTTAATCAAACGGGCTGTGAAAAAGCCTGTATTGCATGGCCCGTGAATAGGGGTCTGCATGCTGAGAGCTATGGGGAAATAAAGCCTTATTTAACTCGCAAGTAGACAATGGGGCCGATTCAGATCATCCCATAGTTCTATCATTTCTTGTTTGGAGTGACATGTAGAGATGTCAAACAAAGATGTGTGTCCAGAAACTGCTCAGACAAACCTGGTTAGCGGATCTCAGTTAGAAACCCACCACGTTGTGTGTCCCCAGAACCAAGTTTGAGGAGCGCTGCATATTGCATATCAGAAGTGTAGCTTCACGTTGTATTAATATGTAAGGCTTTCCATGTTGAAAGCCAGTCACACTGTGCAGGCTGAACATATTATTACGCTACTGTTCCATGCCATAGTAGCATAAAGTGTGATCTATAGCTCTTTTTTGCATAAATGATTTGGGAAAAATTCAACAGCTCTATCACTAAAAAGTATCCACACCATTGTGTCTTGCAGAGAATACAATGAAAGGTCTAAGCAGCAAGAGTGCATCCATAGAAGATTTCCATACAAGTCCCCATAGCAAATTTGAGTGGCTTTTCTAATGAAGCTTTAAACAATTCATTTAAAAAAATCAGTTGTCTGGAAAATTAATAAAATTTTAAACAAATTATTAGAAAATCAATTGTACAGTAAATGATTAAAAGTTCTAATCACCTATTTTCTCATAGGCAAAACCACCTACATAAAAACAATGGACTACAGAGCCTCCCGTCTAGAAGGTGTTTGCTACAAAATGTCTTTGCTCATCCACCTTTTCTGGTTGAAATTTAAAGGCCTCCAATTAGTAATTCTCTCAGTATTTCCAAGCAACAACATAATTTCTGGAATACATGGTACAAATTGTCATGTTTTGATGTGATACATATTCTCCTAATGATATACTTATGGGGGTTAAAATGTAGAATTGGTGCCCCTCATGGTGTGATATGGGTCTCAATCACAATGTATCTGCTTGAAGTGGGGTTACATATACCACTGACACCTTTCCAGAATGGAAGCACACCAGCGACTCTGAAGGTCAAGGCTGAAGGACTGCACAGGGATTGTTTTATCGCAAACATGTCCATTTGCCTAAGCTGTGCCCTTGTGGTTGCTAGGTTACAAATGAACAGAACATGGTGGAGCATGCACCTGGACAACAGAGGTAAGATGTTGACTTTGTGCTAAGTGCCTCTCCAAATGAGACTGCTTCATCACATCATATTCAACGCAATGCTTCTAGAGGTTAACTGTAATAGTCCTACTGGAAAAATATGTGTTTCGAGACTGTGAGTCACAAATTTGCATACCAGTTATTGTGGGTGACGAGCCAATTATTATTAGTGTTTTAATTGGACAGCACTACAGGGTTGATGTTATCCCTGGTGCTTTGTGTTTAAATGTTTCTGGAGTGCTTGGACCTCCCCTTATTAAAGCAACAAAAAGATAATAATACGCTATCCTACCCGAACACAGGCACTGAGCCACTCCACAGATCATAACTGAATGGGCAGTGGAGAGGAGAGGCTCTTGATAAATCATACCCTCGATCCCACTGCACACATGCAATTGTTTATAGTGAGTAAATTCATTCTCTTTCTGTTTAAAGTCAAATGTCACACAAACTGTTTTGACTGTACCGGCAGGAGCACCAATTGTACATATAAGCACGTCACACCACCACCCAAACACTGGCCTTTTAGCAGACCAGATAACTTGCTCATTACCCCACACATTGCTATATCACCTGCCTGTATGTGCCTAAATGTCCTTTACTAATGAGGAAATCACAAAATGTGAACCTTCGTAAAATACAAGTCATATATTTGCACACTTGCCTATACTGCTGAAGCATTTTGTGTGAGGAACTCCTTAAACATAACAGACATCGATCCGGTTTCCCGAACATGGATTAAGCCTAGTCCTAGACGAAAAGAAAAATTCAATAAAGATCTAAATTGAATTTTTTTTAGTCTATTACCAGCTTTTTCCGGGAAACCAGCCCTTCATGAACTTCAGAGTACTTACTGTAGACTTTAGAAAAATAAAAAACTGCACTTATTCATTAATGTACAAACCTTAGGAATGGCAAAAGCTCCTGACTTTATTTGACATAATTATTTGTGGTCATTTCACTGTTTTTTATGCTGATATTCCTTACAGATGACACCTGTAGGTCCAAGTCTGATGAAAATCTACTGAAGTTCATTTTGGATGCCAAAGTGAGCTCTCTTTGGCATCCACCATGAGACACCCTCCACCATCAGACACCATGGGAAAGGATGTCCTTGTCACAATGAGGCCATATTGATCCAACTTCAGAAGCAACAATGCCTGTGAAGAGTGCCTGTAAAAATGCATGGGTGAGCCCTTTTCAGGACCAGGTGCATTTGTGTGTCTGTGTGTGTGTATGTGTGTGTACGCGCATGCGTTCATGTGTGTTCAAATGTGTGTGTGTGTGTGTGTCTCTGTGTGTGCAGTCTGTTTGAATGAGCATGCGTTGTCTGGGGAACCAAGATGATAGAGGACACTAAATGGGCTTGTGTTAGAGTGGACAGAAAGAGCTGAACTCCCATGAACTGGGATAAAGTGGGCTGTCAAGTGGTAACCTTAGCCACTGTGTCAATCAATTTCACTTCAGCAAGACTGCTTTAAAGAGAAACCCACACTGGAAAAGATGCATCATAGATATGCCGCCCTATGAATGCTGGAATTCATAGGGTATCACTGTCTATCAAAATATGTGACCCTATGAATGCTGGGATTTCGCTGATGCCATTGTAGGATGATGATTAAATGCAAAGCTACAGAGATAATAACCTGACTGTTGTTGAATTAGTTTCATGTACCGGTCACACTCACACATTTATCTCACAGCCTGCAGGTTTTATTGTTACTCGGCTCTTAATTTGTCAATTAAAGCAGCTTAATACAAATATAACTCCCTTCTTCTGCTTCTTCTTGAGTCTGAATTGGTTGCTGATTTTTTAAGTCTTTAAGGGAAAATCAACACACCCAGTAGCTCTCCAAGATCAGCATTGCAGGCTGTTGTTCTATAAGGTATATGCTGCCCTCTGCTGGTGTAATGTAATGATTTAATTTGGATGAATTTCACAAGTTTACTTAAATTCATGCCTTCTATAAGCTTTGTTTGAATTTCAGGTCTTATTGTTGGCATCGGACTTGTCTTTAAAATCCAATCTTTTCGGGCAACTGTCTGCACAATAATTTTTACAAGTGGCCAGAAAGACTAGATTTGTGTATTTCAGACAAGTTATGTTTCTTCTTTTTGTCATGATTTTTCTAAACATATCCTGTGTTAGTAACTCATTATATACGTTTATAACTCATCATATAAAGTTTTAAAATGTATTTAATAAATTCAATGTTAAAATAGATGTTAAAATAAAAAGATTTTATGTATTTGCATGCTCCTGATGAGCAGAGGCATTTATCTGAACTCTCAACCAGCCACTGTGAATATAGCTAATCCATAATTCATACATTGACAATTCTACATGTGCTACATATTTATTGGGCCACCAGTGATGATGATGGCAGTGCTGCAAAATTGCAATCCTCAAACATGTTGTGAGACATGCAATGCAGGCAGATCGTTCACTAGTAAATGCGAGGGTGTTGGCACTGAACTGAAGGTGATTTCATGGCGCTTTTTTTTTTTTTTGCATTCCTTTGGGCCCTGAAATTATTGTTTAGAAATTATTATTACATGTCACATCAATCTAACATTTCACAAAGAGACAGCATTCTCTTTTGGCTAGATGGTTTAAGTGATGGTTTAAGTTTGATACTGTAAAAGGAAAGGAAATTTCATCTTAGTGCATATTAGATACCAAAACATTAATCTGGAAACCCTAAGTAATGACTGCAGACAGTTTTGATGCAGTGCGCCCAACAATACCATAGCAACAAAGCAAACCTGTACAACAGAAAGCTCAGCTAAGGCCAGGACCTTCCCTGCATGTAAATATAGAGGAAGCTACTGTTTTGAAGTGCCAGACACTCCCTGAAGATTAGAGGATACAAGCTACATAAAACGTTCCTTTTAAAAGGCTGATTGAACAAGACTGATAATTCAAAGGGCTTTCTAGCTCAGGCTCTGGGTACCCCCACTGCGTGCTGCATTTTATAAACAAAACTGAATTATTCACAAATGTTCATAGAATTGTACAGAATTTTGCATAATCTGTAATGACGTGGTTTTTGAGGTGGGAAAACAGAGGAAATGAAAGGCATTTCTCCCATTCATTGTTGTTAATTCAGACCCGTATAACCTTCCTATACAGGCCAAACCAAGTAGCCTTCATCTTCGTGCATTTTCAGTAAATTAATAGCCAAAAATGACATGAATTTTTAGATGGATATGATGTGTAGCCTCAGACTAGCTTTAGGGGCACCACTGGAAATAAACACAAAAGTTTATTAAAATCCTTCACTCTGATAATAACATCAAGATAGCTCTGTTCTCACTCAACTGTAAAACACGGATCTGGATTCAAGAAGCCATTTAATAAAATAACTCGTCAAGACAATGAAACCAGAACAAATGCTAAGCCTAGTGGAACAAGACCATCAAATATCACACTGGGGAATATGCTGCAAACTGGGCTCAAACTGCAATTAATATTTATTTCCAGAAGGTGGCATCTTTGGGTTGACAGTACACGCTGGCTTGAAAAAGACATGTTGGGCTATTTTATCACACCTCTATAACTGTACGTGGTGAATAAGTAATCTTTGCATATTTCTTTTCACACAACATGAATTAAATTTCCTGACCATACATGCTACCTCTGATGATTTTGTCTGATCTCAAGCAATTGTGTATGGACTGGATTTCCAAATCTGGCCTGAGCCATCTCCAGATTGGATTCTGCAAGTAGGTTTTTCGGTTATTGGCAGAGTCAAGAGACACTCTGCTGCAGAGCTGATCTTCAGGTTGGACAGAATATGGCACTTACGCACATGATAATTAATAGGCTACAGAAGAACTGGGAGAAATATGATCTTGGTCTGTATAACGATAATGAGAAACATATGCATACATTTGGGGGGGGGGGGGGAGACATGACAATTCTTCAATATTTATATCAATATCATACGAAATCATTTTCTCAACTCTCAACTAGTATAAGGACATATGAGCTAGGCACATGCACAGATAGACACCAACATATTCTGAAGCAAACACCCCCTGCGTCAGCACAGTACCCCCCCCCCCCCCCCCACCAAGCCTGATTTTCAGCATATGTCCTCTGTGCATGGCCCTGATATATGACCTGTGGGTCATTCGTCTCCCCAGTTGAAATTAAACCTATGGCTACAATAAGAAATAGGAAATATAGCACATTGTAAATCATGTAAGAAGGTACAATATATCGCATATATGAGCAATACGTAAAGCCAATTCATTCACTGTGCCGGAGTTGTGTGTGAACAGGCCATCGTTAAACGGCTTATTGAGTCAAACACTAAAAAATCTACTCCTATTCAGGGCTGCGAACACCACTGCAGGCATTACTGTTTTGACCAACGCGTTTATGAAAAAAAAAATGGCTCCAGTGGATTTGTTCTTTGCCGGTGAGGACTGGAGGAAGGTTCACCTGTCTGTGGACATGGTTGGATGGTCATCCCCTAGGTTTGGGATTTAAAGCGACAGTGCGTCCATTTACCGGAGGGCCGAAATCCCCGGTGCATTACAGCTGCAATGGGTACCACTTTCTGAGCCAGGGTGCTGCATGGGACCACAGAATTTTGCCTTAAGGGCCGTGAATTTCTAACCATGTAACTGAAGATGCTTTGTGTTTGCTGATACTGCATTACATTATCATTATTGGCCCTTATTTTCACCAGCAGGTTTAGTGTGTTTATGGTAAATGGACTGCATTTATAAGCATAAACCGCACAGGAGCAGCTCCAAACATGAGTTCGCTTTTCATCAGAGAACACGTCAAGGTCATCCAGTCTTTCTTTCTGCTTTTTAGTCCTGTAAGGTGGAATGTTCCGGCAAAGTAATATGCACACACACGTGCGCATACAAACCCAGAGACCCTGCTCTCTGGTGGCAAGACATAATAGCCACCCAGTGACACTTAAAATCTTAAATATCACATTGTCTTTGTCTATTTTACGTTCTTTGGCATTTGTTCTTTCCATTTTAAGTTTTTTTGCATATTTCTGAAAAACCCATTTTATTGTATATTATTATTAGTTGTGGAGACTCCACAACAGTCTTTTAAATAAACAGATAAGCCTGGTCCTCTATAAAGAAAAGACCAGTTAAAATGTAATGTATTTAGAATATATATATATATATATATATATATATATATATATATATATATATATATATATATATATATATACAGACATACTTGTGATTCTCACATTAGTAAAGTGCCTATGAGGACAGATAAACAGATAGAGAAAATGAAAAAGGGAGAGGCAGTGGCTCCTGTGAAGGAGAGGCAGGATTGACCTTTCTGACAGACACATTCTAATTCACCCGCATCGCACACCTACTTACAGGTCGATGCGCCAATCATGTCACCACTTCACACCGCCTTATCGACAAGATCTCAGCCATCCCCATTCCACCCGAGAACAGCACCCATCTCATGCCATGGCTCACCTAAGGAAAAAAAAAAACCTGAGCAACTGCCAGAGAGAGAGGAATTAAGGCCCAGCTGAAATGTTCAGGTCCTACTCAGGCAGTCATCTCACAGACCACCCTGTGGAAATCCAGCATCGCTGCTTAATTACGGTCTCTAATCGTAAAGTGTCTTTGTGAAGGACGCACTGTGACAAGCTCTATTCAAATGGAACTGAATTAAAACTGAACTGAAATGCAGTTCAATGTCGAGGTTCTATAAACAGAGAGTTTTCAACTATCACGTTCATGTCCATTACATTACAAGTATTTAGCAGACACATTTACTTGACATTCACCTGACTGTTCAGAACCACAGTGAAACTACATAGTCAGGATACTGTACAATGTGGACACACACTGAAACACACACAAACACGCAAATACATACACACACACACACACACACACACACTTTTTTTTGATGCATCCTTCAATACTTTCAGGTGACGCAAACAGAATACTTTCCACAAAACCTGCTGCTTCTGCTTGATTTGGCTCCAGTTCAGAAAAAAAGGACAGGGAAAAAATGGTGAAATAAGGACACCGAACAAACAATTTGTGTTACCTCAAGCACGTCAACGCTAGAGGTGTAATAAGGACACCTTTAAATTACAGTCTCTTAATTTATCTTTCAACCTATTTTCTTTTTTGGTAGACTAAACTAAAGACACTTTTCATTTAATGCTCCGCACCTAGCATAATACTGGTCAGTCTAAGCTATACACTTGTTGGAAGAAAAAAAGAAAAAGAAGAACTGAAATACTTTCCAGTTTATTATTTAACAGAACATAGAGAATCTAGAGTTAGGACAGAAATAAATGCCAACATAAAATTAATTTAAATCCCATAATTTGAACTCTAATTTCACTAATCTGAATTTGTAATGTTTAAACTGATGTAGTTAGTATTTTGTTTGATAGTATTTAAAAAATTGAACTTGAATTCCATAACTAGAATTTGTATTTCACTATTTGAAATTGAATGCAACGGTTTAAAATTGAATTCGGTTTTCATTGCATTCAATTTTCACTTTTAATAATCTTTTAAAGTTAAAAAATCTCATTTGTTATGCTTTCAAATTGCGTCCTTACAATTCAATTTCAGTTTTCTGTAACACACATCCATGTACTTGTATGGCACTAATTTCTGCCTATACTGCAGTGGCAGCATTTGTCTATGTTTATAAACGCTAGACTATCCCGTTAGAGAAGAACATCATCTAAGGGAGTAAATCTGTGAGCCTGTGTACAGAACGAATAAGCAGCAGGAATGGCATGGTCTTGGTTCCAGCGGGAGGCTGCAGGCTTAAATCCACTGAGAATTGATTTAGTTGTATCTGGCAGTACTTCAAGTCTTTGGCAAGACCCTCATTTTTTGTGCACAATTTTATGTCAAATATCTCAGAGAGATATTTTTATGGCATTTTTATTTGCTTTATTTTTTATTTTTTACCGATTATACATTTGTTATAACGAGAAGAAACAAGACAGGAATGGAATCAAAAAGTATGAGATTCAACAAAAACATCAGACTGTTCAAAGGAAAGCCCTAAGCTCGAAGAGCAGTATATATATATATATCTCTATTAAATGTTTCAATGGCTGAAGACATTGGACATCAAATGCTTAACTCGTCGTATAAACATTCTTTCTGGACTAGGGGAAAAAAACAAAAGGTCTGGAACCATTCAATGATTTTTCTGTCAAGTGGCAGCAATCGTGGCAAAAAACTAGAAATGAGATATGCTCTCCCACTTCTTTCCTGACCATTTGTGCCATTTTTAGGAAGGCTGCCTAGAATGAGCTGTAAACCTGCCTCAGACGCTTTTCAGCCTTGTCCATCACTACAACAATCGCTGTTCATCACAGCATGTCCTGAAGACACGCCCCTTGAGCCATCGCAATTCCAGGGATTCAGCAGAGGGCAGAAGCGGGGCAAAGGGCGGGGCAAATGGGGGGGGGGGGGGTGCAGAATAGGCTGTGGCACAGGCAGGCTAAACCTGTTAAGGTGCAATACCAATGGCATACTGGGCCCCTCTTACACAATGCAGACTCAGACCGATATTGCTGTTTTGGCATGTTGCTCAGTTAGTTCCTTGGAATATTAGCCAACATCATCGGTTTATCTTACATTACCATGATTAAAGACAAAATGACAGGGCTGCTTACTCATTTCACAATCCTGTGGAACAACCGCTCAACGTTAAAAAATAATAAATGTTGATGGAGGATGTACACAATGGCTACCTGATTCACAAGCAGCCCTGCATGCATTTTTGATCACAGTACAGCCCATTTAGCCCCAGACAGAACACCTTGTAACTTTGGGCAATGTCTTTCTTTTTCTTTTTCTAAAGCATTCAGACTAATTACGCAGATGACTTCACTGCTGAAGATATGTATCACTGGAGGTATTTCTGACACACAATAATGCACTAAGAAGTCTTGTAAGTCTTGTGTCGGTGAGAAAAGCCTGCCAGCTGTCAAAATATCAACCTCACAAAATGGCATTTGACCTCATGTCCTTGCACTCATGTACCTTACCCCATTGTGATGAAAACCACACTCTGAACTTATGTAATGTTGGATACTTCATCTTTTTTAAACTCCCCAGAAGGCTAAATGGAAATCCAAATCCAGTCAGATGTTTGAAAGATATTTCGGAGTTTTGGAATACATGCGCATATTTGTTTTTGTTCTGGAAAACTAAGTACCATACAAACAATAGGAATTATAGTGCTTGTTACATGGCTTCAACTAGTTGACTGTTGGATCCACTTACAGTATCTCGATTTTTGCCATCTAGCTGATTACAGGGACATATCCAAGTCAGTTAGTCAGTGAGTGAATAAGAGATGCTACCATTTCCAAAAATGAATACAGGTGAAATGATCACCTCAACAAGTGAAACATAAAATACCACTTAATAGAATGGCAATGGGGTATGCTAAAGTTATCTGAATTAAGGGTTCAGTGTCCACTGTGACCATGGATACTGTGGTAGTAATTTACATTTTCCTCCAGAGATACCCCTATTTCCTTCATACTTCTTGGACTTCTCCTTCTCAGTTTTTATGAAAATATTTACTCGTTGGCATTCAAATCCTTATCGTGTTATTTCAAGAAGGCTGGGTGCGCTTTCATCGTTCGAACCTGCATGCAGAAAACCACAAACACCCACCGTCAGGGGGACGGCATTTGTTAACGAAAACATAAAACAAAACAACTGCCTCTCCCGCTACTCTTCCAGCAGAAGGGAACAAAGTTTGTACGGGTCACAAAAAACCCTATCAGATTTCTAAAGAATGCTTTGTGGAAAACCACATGCTCTTTTTCAGAGCAGGGGAAGTGGGGAACAATGTGAGCTCACTGAACAGTTGCTGCAGAAATTCAAGGACAGTGCGATTCTCCTATGAGCACGTGTGCACTCACTGCCTAAAAACCTAATTTACGCATAGTGTAGAAGCTGCGTGTATTTGGATGAGAAAATCTTTCAATCGGCATTGCGACTGTCTTTAGCGATGTGGTGAGCCAAAGAAATCGGTTATTTTCAGCTTCAAAATTCTAAATGCATTTTTTGAATTCTTAGAGTTCCAAAATCCAAAATAAGCTGAAGATTCACATTTGCAGTGTTTGTTTCACCCCGCACTGAATTAAAGACACCATCCGTGGTTTGCGTAGCCTATCCCCTGCAAATATTTACCGATGAAATGAGTTAATAAAATGCACCCGTACATGAATGATGCTTTCAACAGACATAATACATGTTCAAGATGTTTCAGATGGTCAGTTTATGAGAAAAATATTGTGCGTTCCAGCTATTTCAATCCTTCGATAAGTAATCCAAGATGGCTGCCAAACCCACAGAGACTATTTTAAAGACCACGGTGATGATATGACATTGATGCTGTCTTTCAGATTCCAGTGCCAAGATTGCACTATTATACGGGTAATGCTGACAAATATCGAGTCTGGCTTTCGGAGGAAGACACAAGGTTTCCATAAGCTTATTAGCCTTAAAAGGAAAAACTGTCAGAAACCATACAGCTCTCCTACGTCTGATACAAACAAGGCCCCTCCGAGTCCTTGGATTTTTTTTGGTTTAGCGGCAAAACGATATCACACTGCCCATGACAGCATCCTTTAAATTACTCTCTTCAGGGCAATTCCCCAAAGGCTCGGTCGTTTATCACACGCAGCGCGGAGAGCACACTCTACAGCTAGCATGTGCTGGCGTATGTGAGAATGCACAGCTTCTCTTCAGCTGAAAGACGCCGCAAAATCCTGAGAGCCGCCCTCATTAGGACTTTTCATATTCAGAACAACACATTGCAGCCAGGGCCCGTGAATGATTCCCTCATCGGCTCCGCCATCTTGGCTCCAGTGTTCACTGGTCCACAGCACAGAGGGGCCTGGATCTAAGCAGAACTTAATGGGAGCCTGGCCCCAGTTTTCCCTTAAGAAGAATCAGTACCCAGGTAATTACTCCATATCTGGATAATTCATTGGAAGCAACTGCAGCTCTGCAGTCAATCAAAGTGTAGTTACAATGTAATTACACAAGAATTAAAGTGGGTCCCAATTCTAAAACCAAAACTTTCTCTCAAGCGTTCTGGCCCGCAGTGTTCCCACTCTTTGCTCAAAGTAACCAGAATTACGGTCTAACAGCTCAGGATAATAATTTGGTAAACATGCTGTAACAATACAATGTTAAGTGGCAATTGTGTGGCATGTCACACAGAAACAGGGAAAATTACAATGAAAGTCATATCAGAATGGAAATGTGGCCTGAAACAGCTGGGCAAAAAATCACTTATCCCCTCTGATTGGACTGTGACCCAAAGGGTGTTTATCCATCTTACACTCTACATAAAATGTAAACACTATTATTTAAGATGGATGGCATGGTGGTGCACTGTTGCTTCACAGCAAGGTCCTAGCTGGGCCTGTGTGCTTGCATGTTCTCCCTGTGTCCATGTGTGTTTCCTTCTACAGTCCAAAGACATGCAGGTTAGGTTCAACTGGAAAGTCTAAATTGCCCCTAGGTATGAGTGTGTGAATGAATGGTGTGTGTGTGCCCTGACATAGATGGGCGACCTGTCTAGGGTGTAATCCCACCTTTCACCCAATGCATGCTGGGATAGGCTCTAGCATCCCCCATGACTGTGACCAGAAATAAGCGGGTTAGATAATGGAAACATGGATGGATAATTTCAAATCCCAAATGTAGTCAGGTGTGTTCTCTACCACAGAGCTTGTAAATGAATGCAGTTAAAATATTAGCCTGCTTTAACTTTTTTTTCACTGATTGACTAATTTTTCAGCACTGGTGGTATCACTAAAGCCTTAATGCAAATTAACAGAACCAAAATACAGCGCCTGTACAGATTTTGTTCCAGCGGGGGGTGGGGGGGATTGCCATTACAGGGAGAGGTGACAACAGAGGGAGGGGATAGCCAGTGTCCCAAGGTTGCCAAGTGGAAAAGTGCAGCAGGTTTGTACACATATGCATCTATGGTGGGGTTTTTTTTTTTATATGTCCAAATCAAGCCTAATCTGAGTCTGTTTAACACTTGTGTTTCTATGATGCGAAACATTATTTGGCAAGAGTCAACCATGTACAGCATTAACTCTATTAAAAAGGCAAACAAAGCTTCATGATATGAACAGAATAGCAAATAAGGAGCATACCGAAAAATGATTAAGCATTAATAGATGATACATTTCAAGGCAAGTATTCAAGGACTTAGTAGTTTGTGGGCGCTCGTTTCATTCTTACATGATGTAACAAGTGTCGATTTCACAAGAGAGATATCCCGTAAACGATTTCCCAACGCCTGATGAATTCACGGCTGCTCGCCTCGCATCGTGAGCACGGGAGGCTGTCGGACTGAAAAACTCCACGCACGACGTGATTTGTAAATATTCAGTAGCCAAGCTGCTGCCGACCAGTATGCAAAACATGAAAACAGAATGGCAACAGTGCCTTTAAGCTGTGCTTCATGGTCACTGAAGCTGTAAAGAGAGGGATTAGAGAATAAAAGATACCACATGATCTGTGGCACGGTTGACTGCGGTAAATAAAGACATTCATCATCGCATTGCTGTCCCTTTTTATTCGAATTCCATTGGTTAAAGAAAATACTTTGACGTGACTGTTTCAAGTAAAATACTGAAAGCTGGTTGCTATAAACAGGGATTCCTGCTGCACTCTAAAGTTACTGGGGTCCATGAGTTTTACTTTCTTTTTCCCAAGTGTTTGACCTCTCCACTGTTTCATTATGTCCACATTGTACATTCTGGGTACAGTTTATCATAATGCTTTACAGAGAAGCGGACAATTAACATATAAACACTACATTTTATTTGCAAGTATTTTGCATTGCAAGTATGGTTAGTGCAATGGTAATCAATTTAGAGTTAAAATAACTTTATATTTTTATCATTTAATGTGTATCATTTTAAAACTGTTATGATACACACAATTGTGCAGATAAAAATATGTATTTACAAAACTAAATTCATTGCCAGGAAACACTGAATCTTCTTTCCATACGTTTTCCAGTAGGACGGAATACAGGGACTTTTATCTGGCATTTATCGAAAATTACTCCAAACGGAAAACGAGGAATGAGCATTACAGACGGAAATGACTGCGAGATAATTTGCCGGAGGTGGTGTCCACATGCCCAGCAGCTGCATATCTCCGTACTGTACAAAGGGCTTCTGGCAGTTACTGGACTCACATGACCCGTGATCGAGCCAGGTGTCCGTGACAACCAGAGGAACGAGCGCAACTATTGGACTGAGTCCACTGGTGATGTCCACTGTGAATATCAGCAGAATTCTGCCCAATCAGTGGGCCTCAACCAACGCGATACTGCATTGTCCATTCACTGCAGGACACTTCAGTCCATCCTGGTGACTGAAGAGAATTACTAGGTATAGGTACCTAGATTAAGTGGTTGGAAAATGGCGAGATTGTTGGGCTGAATGGCTTGTTGTGTTGTATTGTGTCGTTGTGTTGTGTTGTGTTGTGTTGTGTTGTGTTGTCGTGCCGTGCCGTGCCGTGCCGTGCCGTGTCGTGTCACGCTATGTTAATTGGTGTTGGGGGAGAGGGGGTATATATTATCCTGGCCATAGATTTAATTTCCTTCTGTGTTACTCTGGAAATAACCCTTTAATAAACTGTGAAGTCCTGTTGTTAATTGCTTGTGCCAGTTTCCCAGCCAGGAATCCATTGAGGGTGCCCTAAAATAATGCCCTTAAGCAGGAACATTTCATTTGTATAATGGCGTCACATTTCACTGACACCAGGAAGTTCACATTTACAGAGGACACAGATGAGCGTACTTTGGACCCCACCCAATAGAATACACACAGGTTCTTGCTACAGTTGAAGTACACTATTTACATATAGTGAACAAGAGCACAAAAGCACAACTTTTTGATGCAAATTCATGCACACACACACACACACACAAACACACACATTGATATTTCCAAATGTGACTTCCTTCTGTACGGTAATGCAAGACGACATTAATAACATATAAGTACACATCCAACCACACTGCTTGCATTTCTTTCCAGTACCCAAGTGGGTTGGAGAAAATCATTTTTTCACTTGACTTTCTGAGCTAGTTTAGCAGTGAAAATGCCTTCTTCTAACAATAATAAAAATAAAGAAAGAAAATAGCTGGCTATGAAACCTAAAACACGGTTTGACTTTAATTTGTATAAAATGCTTTCACCAGGGGACACTCTTTGACCAGAGTGTAGCCTGATGGTGTACCAGCCTACAACTCAGGGTTAAATGATTGAATCTCTGCATGAATATAATTCCTGAAATAATTTCTTTTTCACATGAGCAGAGCACATGAAGGAATAACTGTATTATAATCTGCGATTGTTTCCTGACCTGCTTCAGAAAGTAAATGGTTCCACGTTCACCATGGAATATGTGAGTGACTTCCTCCCTTTCGTGCAAGTTAGAACAAATTGTGAATTGTATGCTAAACAGATACTCTGAACTGTCTTGATGATGAACACTCACACAATACACCCATATTCTTCTTTATTTAAATGACAGGTGGGGACACACAGGATTAACTCAGAACACTTCGCCAGTGCCTTAAAGTTAATTTCCTTTTAAGCCTTACCCCATGTTGAAGCAGTCTGTTGAATGCATTCAATCCTGGCCCTACCTAACGTTTTCCTGAACTGGGAAATGAGATCACAGAATCCAAAATTTCCACACTATCCAATATAAATCTCTGTGACCTGCTGACACTTCCTGGGGCTTCTAAGTAAAGTAGAGGCCTGTTAGTTATCGCTACTGTAGCTACACCGTGGTTGAACGATAACAGCTACGCATGTCCATGTAGATAACAAAGTTTCAATTTAGCTCAATGGATTTTCAAATGTTTCTTATGGGAACTCGTGCATTTTTAACTACAGGTTCAGTAGAAGATGTTTTACGAGTGCTATAAAGGATTTTTTGTTCTGCAAAATAAACATAAGTTTCATAGACTTTCTGTCATTTATGCAACTAAAAAAACTCTGCAACCTTTGGATTTATGGACAATTGGGCTGCAATAAAAGGTTTAATTTGGCCCAGTAAAATGTTCAGTGTTAAATCAATACAAAGTACATATGGTCCCATTTGTACGCATATTTGCTTTGTTAAGGTTAAATTAACACTGGAAATTTTCAAATGTACACTTCTCTGTTAAGTTATTTACAGGTTGTTAGAGGAAAAAGTGGCCTAATTAGGCAATTGAAGTCAGGCATATACACGCAGAGCAAATTGCAAACTAAATCAAGCACTTTAGAGGAAATAAACACCTTTCAGTTACTTCTCAACTCTTTCAATAAACATTTAATGTGACAAACAATATATAATAAAGAATATGGAATATACGTTTTTGTAATAGAAAAATGTATACTATGTCATGAATAATCAAATAATATTGCATATCGAAAAAGGAAATGCAATGTGGGTAAAATAACCTTTGACTGTCTATGATCTGGCCTCATTGAAATCTGCTTCAGCTCAGATGAACAGGGTGAGGTTCAGTTACAGCATACACATGCAAAAGTGTTGGTAGCATAATAATTACACTTACAGGGCCAGTTCTGCAGACACAGATCAAGCCTTGTCCTAGACTAAATTAAATTATAATGGAAATTCTCCATACAAAATACAATTTAGTCCAGGACTAAGCTAAATCTGTGTCTGTGAAACCAGCCCATAATGAAATACAATACACTACCCTGAATCCTAATGGGAATCCTACCATCCTGTTATAGGTGCATTTTATTGTACAAAAAATCCATTGAATTAACTCAGTGTTGTATTGTTCATTTGTATCATTCCTGCAATAACCAATCAGACATCAGAAACAGTTGCACCTGACCATTAACCTGGTAGCAGCAGGTAGTGCCAAGGTCTAGAACCTTGAACCTAGAAGAGTGCCACTGCATCCTGGGAAAGCTTTTTTACCGTGAGACTGCGGCCCAGTATCACACATCCACGTACAGTAGAAGAGCCTATTTTCATGCATTCAAGAAACACTGATGTGAAAAAAATATCGGTAACCATGGCAACTAGGTTCCAACCTCTGCCTGACTTAATACGCGCACACGGATAACTTGTCCAGACCTCGGACGGCCTTGGGCTGCGAAGAACGGGCTGAAAGATGTTCCACAACATGCCATTAACACACAGCGGACTCGTGTTACATCTAAGAGCTCCTCTGTCAGTGACACATGCAGGCTAAGAGGCGGCGGACTCAGCCAAGCTGAATCCGCGTCGCCTGATCTGGCCACAGATAGGGTCTTTCCAAATGCACACGTCATTTCACACAAAATCACCTACTTTCATCGACAGGCTGTGACACGGAGGCTCTTTGCTTTTAGAAGCGTCTTTTTCGTGCATCCCTAGCTTGTGTGTTTTACTTCTATTCTGAAAGACAACGTATTGTAAATTCTTCATATTTTAAAATGATAATATACTGGAATTGCACGAAGGGGTGCAAGAACTGAAACACACAGCCTTCGTGTTAAAAGCGTCCAAATTGTTTTCATGCTTCAGATCAGAGAACAGGTCTCATTTAGTCTGCAACCTTCTAGTCCTATCGACCATTTTCCTTATATATAGGTATCTGCTGAGGCTAGCCCCTTTCTAGATAATTCACTGATGTGGAAAGGCATCCACACAGCATTTTGACCAGGATCATATGTGCACTGAATGGTATAATGTGCAGCAGTTGTGCTAAATATCTATATTTCAATTTCAGTGACACTGAAAACACTCCATTCCCTTTAAATAAAATACTACGGTAAGTAACTTTTTAATTTATTTTACATATCATTATATAATTTAGAAGTAAGACCGATATAATACATTGAAACTGTGCATTCTTGTATTTTACAGAAATTAAGAAGGCATAAAAATGAATATGTGAATAAAATAATGAATAATTCATAAAAATTACTGTTACAATATGGGACATTCGGATGTGGTCCGACCAATGCAATCTCTTTTGAAGAACGACAAAAGCACAAAAACGCTGAATAGCTAATGGTAGAAACGATTTTTTCACACATTTACAGGCATGGCTATAACACACTCACTCACTTGGTTACATAAGCGTTCTACAATATGCATTTTATCAACTTGTTTTGTGGCAATAGTGCTTTTAGCTTGACAGTACAAATAAACAAATGCAGCATTGTTTTTATTCCGGTGCCCGGCATAGAGAGCATTTCTATGTACACCCAAGGCATTAATTATCAATTATGCTTAACAATGAGGAAATTAATTTAAAGGGTTATGCTATTTCAACACACCTCGCCAACAGACAGCAGATTTATTAAATACATTTTTAATGTATAAAAATTGCTGTCAGTATTACATTAGCTTAGCCGTCTTATAAATGAAGACAAAACTAAATAATTTCTTAGTCTAACACCGTAGAACTTTGACCACTTAGCTGTGACGCTACTCCACACCACTTCCAAGTAGACAGACATCTGTCCAGTTCAATACCTTCTCGCAACATCATTGCTTTCTTTTCATTAACATGACGAAACGCGAGTGTGCCCAATTATTGAATGTAGCCCTGACTACAAATAAAATAATATTTCACACAGGCTACAACTTAATAAAGCCTATTTTGAACGTGAAACACAAATTGTTTATTCTGTGGTCAGAGCTGTCATTTTCTAACAAAATTTTCCAAAACGATATAGAGTAACTTAATCTTTATATAGAATATTACATCAGATTCGCGATACTTTAAATTATCTTCTCTAATAACTTTTTTCGTAGCATTTAATATAAAGAGTCAATAACACACTTAATGTAACACGTTTCTACGCGTAATAATCCACGCTTGACCTGTCTTATAGGCCTAATGCGTAACATTTCATTGCTGCATAGATATTAATCTAAACAAATAAAGAGCAGTCAACGCTTTTTAAACGGGCAAGCAAAGCAAGAAGCATTTGTGGCCAATTATAAGATACACTGTCAGACAAAAATCGTTATATAGCTACATGACTCATGATGAAAAATGAAACATACCTGAAACCTTACACATTCCCACTTGATAACGTGCTGTCCTCCGTTCTTAAAAATACCACTATTAGCAATAGTTCAACCATCGCCAGAAACTTTTCTCAGCTTCGACGTGTCGGTAATTCACGGTTGCACGAAATACAGCCCTTGTAAAGTCAAAATAATCCAGAGGGGGGCGACTTTGTTTTCGGGCATAAAATGGCTAAATTGTTAGTGTTCTGACTATAGCACGAGCTGGACAGGGATTGTAATAAATGACTCAAGTAGGTTAAATGGCTTCCTCACCGAAGCCAAATATATCGCCGTAACGCGTTACATTATATGCCCTCTAATAGCATATTACCTTTTCATTTCACTCGTTGTATTGAATTAATCTACAGTTTAATGTTTTTCCCATAACAAAAATCTAAAGGTGGGAACGAAGATACTTTTTTTAGATAAATGCTTATTAATGGAATTTTGTTTATTAGTAATTTTCGCGCGAACGCGGTCGATCCACTTATGCTCCAGTTCCATTAATTTAAATGCTGCTGTTTTGAAACGAGGTGATGTTTTCCATGTGTCTCCCCACAAGACTAGTTGTGAACGAGCTGCGACAGAACGAATAGTGACATAGCACGTTGTTACCCTTGTATCGACAATAAAGCTTTACAAGTGACATTTTGCGATCTTATAAATGATGCCTTCTTTAGGCTACTTACACGGGAAACACCGATTACGCAGCGTTATTTCTCTCCTTTGGATTGTTGCCAGTTCATTGTGTGTAAAGGTAATAAGAATTTCACTTAAGGATGGGGCTGAGTATTCTGAAGGAAAAAAAACATTTTATGAACTGATGTTTGGATCCTAATCGGCATCCAGTGATAAATACATATGCAGCTATCTGTCTAGAGTCGCTTTATACTTGAAGCATCAAATGTGCAATTAAACCGCCTGCCACCAAACTCGTGCGTCACATTTTCTAGTAGCCAAAATTACGTGGCTGTGATTTCAATCAGAAAGAGGACGACCATGATACTACATGTAAAGAAAATTCGCATTTCTATCAAGTAGTTAGGCTATAGTTCCATGTTTTGAACTTGGTAAAGTTGACAAAATTATGCAACTGAACTGACTGAAAAAGTCCTGCTGTTCTGAAATTAACTGGAATTATTTTGAATCCCCGCGTATGATGATACAAAATGTACTTTTTTCTAAACTTAGGTTTGCAATCTAAAGACTGAGCAGTAAAATTGTATTATTGCAGAAATTGTATCTCAAGATAGTATTCCATATGAATACGCTATTATTTATTTATTTTTAATTTCTGGAGTCGATCAAGCATTCAGCGTTTTCGTTGGTAGAAAAGCTTCATACAGATTTGAGTGGCCATATAAGTGACAGTGATTCATATGATTGATTTATAAAGCGGTGCACAATGCCTCTTAACAATACTATTATGACTGTCAAAACCTCAGCCGTCTTTCGTTTGTTATATTCGTTTAAAAGATAGCTTACGACAACGATGCAGGGGATAACATTATGTTTCCCTGGAATCTCCTTGTTAGATTGGATTTTTTTTTCTTCTTCTTAAAAAACGACGTCAGCCCAAGTGCTGTTATTCTGTTTTATCCAAGTAAAGAAGGCCTACTCATAGAGGTTGCGATGCGCATACCGGAATCGTCTGCGCTTGTGCGAAGTAGCCTATCCAAGTTGAGGGTAACCAATGAAATCAAACCGGAGCTCCCACTGTTGGATTGACGTGGATGACGCGTCAAATTAATCCGAGCACTTCAGACTCCGGGACAGGCATATTTGCCATTATCGGATAAAGATCACAGTGGCCCATTTGACCAAAACGCGTTCTTCTCAAACCACTCATTCTGAAGTGGGAGTGAGGCACAGAAAGGGAATTACTCCGCGAGACTTTCAACTGATTTCGTTTTTCCTCTTCTCCTGTGCAGACGGGACACCCAGCTCTTTTCAGCCATTGAACGGCAACTACTTGAAAGACGGCATCTAGAACTAGAAGCAAATGGGTATGCATTCGCTTTTCTATGGCTCAGTGGCAGAAAAACTGTAGGATCAGAAAGTCTTTTCTTGTCTACACGGTAACACATAAAACCAGCATTACATTGTTCCCTGGAATATAAGTTATATTTCCTTTTTAATGCATGCATTGTTTTTTATGCTTGTTTTCAATGCATGCATGTCTATCTGCAAAGTTGTAGTTTTAAATATAAAAATGTCAGTTGTGCTCCTTTATTCAGTTTACCTTTGATTAAATAAGTAGGGCGACTAGTATTTGTTACATGATACTTGTCACGTGAAGAACTTCTGTGTCAAATTGCTAACATTCTACGAGCTGTAATATTATGAGTTTAAAAAATACTATCTATATTTGGTAACCACGCAACATAATCTCAAAGAAGATATTAAGATTATCATAGTGATCGTTTTTATGAATCGCGTATTTTCTTGCCAAATGATAGACTACCGAATTTGTTTATCTTTTTCTAGATCAGACATACGGAGAAGTGAATCAATTAGGTGGCGTGTTCGTCAATGGAAGACCCCTGCCCAATGCCATACGTATCAGAATTGTGGAACTGGCCCAACTTGGAATCAGACCCTGTGACATCAGCAGACAGCTCCGCGTCTCTCATGGATGCGTGAGCAAGATTCTGGCTCGTTACAATGAAACTGGGTCCATATTACCCGGAGCCATTGGAGGAAGCAAACCCCGGGTCACAACACCCAATGTGGTTAAAAGTATAAGGGATTACAAACAAGGTGACCCGGGAATATTCGCGTGGGAGATCCGGGACAGACTTCTTGCGGACGGAGTTTGCGACAAGTACAATGTTCCGTCAGTCAGCTCAATTAGCCGCATTTTAAGGAACAAGATTGGAAACCTCTCCCAGCCAAGCCAGTATGAGAGCAGCAAGCAGCCCCCTCCTCAGCACGCGCTTGCATACAATCACATGTACCCGTATTCATATCCCAACACAATGTCACCCACTGGGGCCAAAATGGGCAACCCTCCTGGAGTACCAGTTACGGCGGGCCATGTGAGCATCTCGAGGGCCTGGCCTTCGGTGCACACAGTCAGCAACATTTTAGGCATCAGGGCCTTCATGGATCCAACAGGTTTGTGCAATGCAGAGGTGGATTTTTATTTTGTTTTATATATATATTTTCTAGTTTTTGGGTTACATTCGTCATCATTTTTCAGTTTGATGCGTCAACTCATTGGTTTTCACTTTAATACATGACAGTGGAATTACAGTGTTGTTAACAAATGTAGTTTTTATTGGCTGCGAGGAATATGCATACTTGTTAATTAGAATGTGTTAATATATTGTATACCATGGAAGCAGGATGGCTTTAGAAGGCCTTATACAAAAATATTTAGGCTATACACTTGAAAATGGAAAACGAGTAGCAGATTGTAAGGAAAGGAACCATGACCAAGCACTCCAGGCACATTTTTAGAATTCTCTTTGACTCACCACCGTTTAAAATGCAGAACAAATAATAGGTTATATGTTTTCTTATCGCTATAGACCTGCTTTATCTAGAAATAGTTTTTCTTCTTATTATTATTATTATTATTATTATTTGTGTAAGTGGCTTGAGTGATACATTTTATACGTCCTTAAAATGAAATCGTGATATTTCTTCATTCTATATTTAAGACTCGATCTGAGTATCAAATGACTTATTAAACTTTAGCTTTAATAGCGGATGGTGCAATCATCTTTATAAACACGGGCAACAATTAGGCCAAACCGATATAACATCTAAAGCCTGTAGCTTACATTAAATGGCAAATAATTAAGATTCAGTGTTCTCTGTGTTGTAATGGATGAAAATGGGTCGATTGCTGAGAGCATTCATTTAAATCTATTGCGAATTGCGCAAAAATATCTCACAGTTGACTTGCATGCAGCTAATTATTTTCAGTAGGACTTCACCACGGACATGCGGTTCTCCCTTTGCGTTTCACATGTTGTATTGGAAATTTACGGACTTTTTTAAAGAAGAGTTTGCCTCAAAAAAGTTTGTATAAGTGAGCATGTAACGGTTTTCAACAGCCATTGCCGGAGCCGAAGGATACCCACCGAAAATGGAGGACTGGGCTAGTGTTAACCGATCGTCGTTTCCCTCAGCTCACGTTGTCAACGGAATTGACAAATCAGCTATTGAAACGGACATTAAATACCCACAGGTAAGCACGATGAAATAATCGACACAGCAGCTTATCAAACTACAAATGAAAACGTTAAAAGCAACGGTGGACGAGCCACAATGCCTTTCAATGTAGTGTTAGCTGTAACTCAAAGCAATACGATTCTGGTGACGTCAAGGTAAACGTGAGAGTTATGGAACGTTTGTTTTTTGGAGTTTAAATTAACGCATGAAACAGATGTTCATTCCGAAAGATTGTGTGTGTGTGTGTGTGTGTCTGTCTGTTTTCTTGATATTGAACAGTCTTATATTGTTTCTATATCTTTAGCCTTCGTCAAATCTATCCAGTTATGTCCCAGCCTGTGCCTATTCTCCCTCCAACCAATACGGAGTTTATGGTGGGCCAGCAGGTAGCTACGTTAACCCAGGGCACCATTGGCAGTCTCAGACCGCGGGTCTTTCCCACCCAAGTAGCGGAGTGATGCATGGGGCAGACATCCACTCTGCAATGGCCTTCAAACATCCATCACGCGACGGTAAGCGTCTATTTGATAAAGGTGAAATTGTGTGCTCAGTGCAGAGCGCTACGGATAGACAAATATACAACTTAGGAAGTCATCTGACTGATTCACACTATCGTTATGCTTTTATTCTCCTGTAGAAAAATGTGTAGGCTAGTGTTACTAAATTATAATTTCACTGAACCATGTTCAGTGTAAAATATGTCGACCTAAAAATAGGTTTTGAAACCTTTCACGTGGAGGTTGACACCACGTTTTTAAAATATATCAGAAAAACACCAATCTGACCTAGTCTAATAAAAATAACTAGGCCTACACGGCATTTAAAAATCAGAGTAGCCTATTGAGTATGGGTCTACCTTGTAGTTAATTGATTTATGGTAGCTAATTAGGTTACTTTTAGCTGTTGGATATCTCCCTTCTAAGGCGGGAGATATCCAACCGCTAAAAGGAAGCGAACTAGGCCTACCGTGTTCACTCACCCGGCAAAACTGGTTGGTCTCGGGAATATAATCGTTTGTTACTTCTTCATTTTCGCGACGCTAATAAACGTAATTCAATAAAATAATTCATTTGAAATATTTCGAATCTATTTACTACGATTTAAAAAATGTTATCGTTCGAATAGTCCAATATCGTAAGTTATTCGACCCTTTGGAAATTAAATTTAGTAGTTCGTAGCTTTCAGTACCGAGTGACGCTAACCCTAACTAACTTAATTTTCTGTTTTATTTTTAAACCCATCTAGCGACAACACAACAGCGGTGTACGCGTGTGTGCGCGCGTGTAACTATTAAGTAATAGACCCAAGCCTATTACCCGTAGTGCTTTGACAGAATGTTTCAGAGCGTATATAGCTCTGAAAAATAAAAATAAAATTAAGCCATTTTGTCAAGTCATCAGAAAGAGTATCAGAGTATATGAGATTAAACGTATGGAAACTATTATTATTATTATTATTATTATTACTATTATTATTATAATAATTAATATTAATTACATTCTGAGAAGTTTCATAATTTATATCATGCAGATAAATATTAGCGTAAAAGTAATATAAGCTAATGACGATATTACTTGGACTGGACCAGGCCTTTGACAGCACGTGCCTAAATACAGGCCTATCGCTCATTTCACGGCTTCCAAATAGGTGACATGGTTATGGAAACGCAACGTTCAGTTGACCGAGAGAATTACGACTTATTTGCTATATAAACAGGCCTCTTGTTTGTGTTCTGCAGGAGACAGAAAACCCCCCAGCCCCTTAAGCAAGCAGCAGCACGAGGCATTGAGCAGCGTACACGGACTCACTCTTCCTACCTCAGCATCTTAACTTCATGAGTGGACGCAACGCCACGCAAGAGGATTTCAAATGTCTCGTAGCTTAGGCTACAACAGAATCCTAATTTAGTTGAACACATTTCAAGAATTCAAAGAGTAAGTGAAAGCACTATTTATAAATTACCAGTCATAGTGTTAACTACCCTGGGGCCCCAGTATGTTCTAACGCACGTGCATATAAAGCAGCCTTCAAAGGAATAATCTGAAACAAGTGCATATTTTCCACGTGCAGCGATTCTTGTTGCTAGACGTTTTTCCATCGTCCAATTTTTGTTACCTTTAATTTATGTACATTATGTACGACAAACCAATAAATGCAACAATGATATCATGTTAGAACATTAGTTGTATCAATGTCATTAATGACAATAATAAAACAACGTATGTGCAGAACTATATTTGTGGATTATCAAACCTGTCATAATTAATTTGTGGCTTTTGCAAATCAGACAAAAAGGTTAAGATGTGGAAAAAGTCATCTATTGTATTGTATTTCTGATTGTAAATGTAAACTATTTGCGAAAGCTTTAATTAAATATTTTTTATAAATCTTTTTTGTAAATATGCTAAATAAAGGCATCATAAAACCAAGAGATCCCACTGAATAACGCTGGAATTGTTTCCAAATGCCTACACATCCGCTCTGTTCATTGGTCACAGAACTTCAAGACAAACTTTAGGTGGCTACCCTGGTTACATAAAACAAATTTAATGGGTAGGATGTATGTTTATTCGTTGAAAACACGATTGGCCTGGACTGTATGCCTACGCCCAAGTTTCTTTATATCAATGGCACGTGATGAGTTGTTCAATGAAAGAAAGATAGATGAGGCATTTAGTGTATAGGTATGTAACACACGAAACAAATAATTTCTTTGTATTGGTGTTTTTCCCTTGGACAGTCGCCTTAAAATCCTAATGGAAGTTAGCAGAGCTTCTCTGATTTAAATGGTGGTTTGCACATTTCGGCGGCTCTCCTGATGGTTTCTCTGCATATTATTGGATGGAAGCCATAGGCCAAGACTCTATGGGTCTTACCTTGTTGGTTGATAAGTGATATAGGTGCAAAAAAATCTGTTTATTTTATATGCTTTAACACATGCGTGGGCATACACATAAAAACATTGTTATTATTGTTGCTATTATTAGTAATAGTAGCAGTAGTAATAGTATTAAAATAATAATGAATTGTTGTTATTGTTGTTGTTATCATTATTATTACTATTATTATTAGTTAATGATGAAAAAAATAGGCACACGTAAGTTAATCACACATAAAGAGGTCTAATGTCGGCCTATTTGTCATGGACCATTTACATCAAAATTATTGCACGGTCTAATCTAAACTGGTAATAACAGCTATTGTAAAGTTATCTTTCAGGGAAAACAGGTAAAGTTGAAGGCAAAGATAATACTATGTGAATACCCATAGCAAATATGTAGACCCGGCGTGAAAAGTGTCATTTCGTTCCGTCAAGTTGAGCACCAGTGGTGGATTATCTCAGTCGCTTTCCGGTCAGATAACGTTAAAGATTTTACACTATAAGTGAAGCTGGACAAATAATAAAAATGCTTTGCTGTCTCAGAAACCCCCGAACTTTACAAAAAAATAACTATTCCTATTTAGTTGCAGGCTACTTAGTCGAGCATTCTGTATGTATGCATTAGCCTACCTGTTCGTTATGCTTATGGCATATGCGAGATACGTCTGAAGGTTGCATGACAAAAGAATAAATAAATTATACTGAGAGGACGATATACAATTAATTTTTCCTAATTATGAGACTAAATATAGGTATAAGCTGGGTGCCCTGAACATTTGGCATCATTTTAAGACAAGTAGGCTATGTGCTCTATGCTTACATTTTATAGCGCATTTCAAGAGAAATAATTTCAGTTCGTCATGGATAATCACTTGTCAAAGTGTGTAAATAATGATGCATAGAATTATGTACAGAGCAGGCAAAGTCTGCGTTAATGATTGATTATTATATTTGTTTTTCAAAAACAATGCAGCTGAGACATTGGGGTCATTGGGACTTGCCTTGCTTTCGGCTTGTACGTGGAATATGGGAACACCAGCCGTTTTAAGGATGTACATACGCAATATTGGGGAAGGAAGTGGGGAAGGTTGGCATTTACCGGTGATTACGTGCCAGTTGAATGTTTGATTTAAGCTTAGAACAACAGGAAATATGTTGGGGCTAGCAGTTTTATATGGTGAGCATCATGTGCAACGTACTACGGAATGCGTACAATGAACCGTGGTGAATCTAAAACAAATAAATTAGTAAATATATTTAAATAAATAAATAATTAAATGAGGGCAACAGCACCTGTACAACACCCATGTTGCGCCTTATTTTACACAGAAAACACAGTTCTTGTGACTTTTCAAGGGGGGTTGGGGGTGGCAGCTGAGACTCAATTCTTTTCAACAACACTGAATTAGAAGCGTGATGTAACAATTTCCATTACTCGCTACCTATTCTCTCTTTAAGTCTGCTGTCGCAAGTATAGTATCTTTGGCTGGATAATACGGCTTACATACTCCATGAGTGTACTTTGCGTAATTGATGTAGTTATTTAAATGACTATCTATTTGAAAAAAAACCCTGTCCATTATTAGAAAAGACTTTCGTTAAATCGGAAAATTAGCTAAATATATTTTTTGAAAGAATGTAACACCTCAACTTAGAGCAGTCGTTCCCAAACATTTTGAGTACAGGGCCCAATTCACGAGCAAATGTATGTAACGTAAGCCACATCTTATTTAACATGTGGATTAAGATATGTTCAAGGCCAACACAATTAAACGTTTTACCACATTGCAAACAATATCAACGGGGCTTGCAACTGCAGTGGTGTTTAATTTAACTGGGAATGGATTTTTTTTTATTTATCTCGAGCATTTCAAACGTCATCTGGGTCAATGCAGTTCTGTGCCCAGGAGAGTCGCGGGCAAAATATTGTTCAGTATTTGCGCATGTTTCATGGACCTTGCACCATTTTTGCTAACCTATAAATATACATAACTGCTGTGGCGCCTATACTGTTTTCCACATCAAACCTTCTCGCGGCCCACCAGTGGGTCTCTACTCGCATTTTGGAAACCGCTGGCATAGAGGCCTCAAGACAAATATCACTTACACACAACAAAATAGGTCTCCGAAACACTTCTATTGGCACTTATATTATAGCGAACATATTGTATGCATAAGCCATCGTCTTGCTTAAAACATGTTCCTGTAAAAAGATTTAATAGTGGAGAATTTCTAGGATACTTTTACATTAACTGAATTCTTATTCAACATTTTTAAAACGTTTCTTAAGAGACCCTGTCAGTTACTGAAGTCTTATTTCCTAAATGCATGCACCGTTTACTGTAAAGCATATACAGCGGTATAAACGTTCTTGCCCAATTCTACAGCACCACCAAAATTACTATAAATAGTCTAATATGTTAATTACAACATAATATTGATAGCCGTATTGCATTGCAGAAATTACAAGCTGCTGCATTAAAACTGCACTGATAATAAGTTACGTTTCATAATAGATTTTATGAAAAATGTTGGGATGAACAACTAATGAGAAGGGAAAATGGCTGACAACCGGCTAAGAACACCTTGCACCGACAGCGAGGTCGATGTGGGCGCTCACAGAATAATGCACGCGAGTGTGAAGCTACGCAGTAAAACTTTATTATCTCCCAGAAGATAATGAACTCACATGGGAGTCTGCAAACAATATTTTCACTGGATATCGACGGTCAAGAATTAGGCCTATTTAATAAATTCAGGAAAACGATCGACAGTTTAATTGGACAAGACAAAACTACAGAAATGAACCAGCTCTCTGAACCAGTTAATTATAACGTATATAATTATAATCATACACGGCTTTACGCCAAATTTCCTGAGCTGTGAACTACAAAACAAGAACTTACATGTGCATAAGGAAAAACAATTTATAAGTGACAGTAGTCTTGGCGTACAACACAGTTCTGAAAATGTGAGGTGAAGCGTTTCCTATAAAATAATTGTTTTTGCGTGTTTTGGCTATTGCTGTGCTGTGAAATTTTGTGGACTCACCCTTGCAATAATTCGCCCGTCGAAGTAAAGTACGAATTGAAGAGAGAATGAATACGAGTAATTGTGTAAAGAATCAAATTCTATATGCATAAGTGCTTCAACAAAATGGATACAGATATCTGAAAAATCCTGATGACTGGGGAAGAAGAGGGGGTAGCAAGGGGTAAAACAACAATAGTATATCTTCAGAACAACACACAGATGAGAAACAAATAATGAAAACTTGCAAAAGTACAGTTGTGGCTGATCATTGATCGCATATGTGGTCCACTTTAAATGTTTGCGTCACCATGAAAATACATGGAGACCTACGACATCATATAACATGTAAAATCTCAATTAAAATAGTTGTTTAAGCATAAGGCAAGTGGGTACAAGCTTTAGGTGCTTTTCTGCAGAACGAATGCACAGTTACTTACTCATAACTACCTCATTGGAGAAGATATGGGTATTTATGTTGTGTACCCAAAATAATTGCCTGTTTGTTATTGACCTGCTCTTGTGCTTTCAATTTCAAGGAATTTTTTTAAGGAATTTTAGGAATTAATAAAGGACACTACTGAATAAATTTTCTTTTTAACCTGCAGTAAAATAATGAATTCTATTGGAAAATCCTAGTCATATCAATCTTCATTTGCGTTTGAAAGTGCAGCTCGTTTTAAAAGTCGAATAAAATACACAAGTATGACTCATAATAAATCATAAGATACATCAATAGCCCTAGTTGTGAAATTTTCCGTGTACGAAAAGATTAGTCTTACGGCTGTACATGTTCGTGAAGAGCTGCGTAAATGATGAAAAAACAACTATAGGCAAGCTCGTTGAAAAGTAAGGACAGAGTCATGGATCGTTTCTTTAAAATTATTGGGGGTTTGTGATTATACATAACACAAAAAGGCATCTACGAAAAATAGTTTACAGAACGCGCAGCATCTGTATTATTACGGACAGAGACTGTGATCATTCTAGCCCTTAGGCCTATCGTTTCCATATGTCCATATGACTACATAAAATCATTTCAAAACCCGAGCAAAAGCGCATGCTTTGTCAATAAAGCAGTAAATCAGCACGGTTTTTTGTTCATCAGACGTAAATCAGAAAGACACGAATATAGCCATAATTAGTTTAATTAATTTTCAATTTACCACGTCAAAAGAATACATGTAAATAAGCAACAGGGGGTATATATTTTTTTGTTCATCGTAGCAATAGATCACAGGTTAAATTATTTTCTTTGGCCGTTATACATTATTATACTCTCTACACATTTAGTTAATTATATATCGCATTGGCCTACTGCAGCTATAACGGAAAACAACTACAAGATTATACAAAAATTACGACTCTTTTGCTTACGTTTTCTAATGCATTTAAAATATTATTATAGCTTAATTTTGTTCCCCAATTCAATATTATTGATTGTTATTGCTAAGGAACAACATTCATTCGAAAAAATTATTTATTAAAATCTACCATTAAGTTAATGAAATATTTTTTTTGCACAATGCTTTTTTGATCCCCATCTCGTGAAAAGTTTGATAGTTCATACCCAATGTAAGCGTAAGGCTTTCTCCGCGACCACCCCCGAATGTATTTCACTGCGATGCCCGTTTGTATGACTTACTATGTGTGAGAACTGCTAATTGCTCACACATTCGACTACCACTCGCCGGGTTTGTTTTCAAACAAACCCTTGACATCACTGCTTCCGTATTAGTCATCTGTATTAGTAATCTGTATCACGGCTTAATAAAAAAGACACTGAAATAATGAAATAGTAAAATAAAGGAATTGAAGAATATCAGAAATTCTGATGTGGTTCAGGAAGATACAGGAGACAAGCACACACAGAACACAGGTGCAGCTTTTTCTCAAGTTGTGCTTTTTTTTTTTTTGTAAATGCAATCAATGGCATAAAATGTTTCTTTTTATGTCTGGTGTTTCACTAGATCTCAACACTTCTCCTCATGGTCACAAATGGTGGCAGGGATCCTCAGATCCTTCTCCCTAGTGCTCTTATTCACCCATAGTAAAATGTAAGATTTTGCATGTCGACCTTGCCCAATGTCAAACATTGATGTTGATTATTTAGGGACGTGCATGGCTGAAAAGGCAAACAGTAAACCAGGTGGCTTACTGGGAATTTGAAAAAACACTCCCATATGCCGATGCTCCAGGAGTTGTTTTTTGGCACGCCTGGTTCAGAGGGCTATCCTTTGGCAAAGGAGATCCCTCTGGTAACCAGAAATTGGGCATCAAGATGTCAGGGGAGGTAGTCCATTGCGATGTATGGAGGACATGTGGAAGATCCTGAGAGTGGAGTTTGTCTGGTCTCCAAAGCCAGGGAAACACTGAGAAACCCCTTCTGTGAACGGGGTTGAAGCGAGTACACACATTAGCAGCAGAAAGCTTCCTTCAGGCTGATGTTTTGTTTGCTTGGTGTTCAACTGTGACAAGCTTTCCTCATATGCCTTTGGGGATTGGCCACAGCCCTACCTGACACATGGTTTGTGGCCTTCTGTCTGTGGGGGGACTACATTACCAGCAAAATGGATAATTAATATGTATCTATAACTGAAACTTTACAGTTAAAGACCATTGTAAAATTTGAATTTTGAAGGTCAATGCAATGGAAGGGAGGTCTACAGAAACAGGTCTCAGTATCTTAGTTCTCAGTATCAGAGAAGCAAACTATTGACCCAATATGCAATGTATGAATTTTCTGATAACCCTGACAGAAACTGCCAATCAGGCATATGCTACGAATTCAAGGTATTACAGGTAGGCTTGTATTTCATAGTGATGGAGCTGAGAACATTGCACCTTAAGACTATTTAGACTGACCTGACTGGAGGTGAGCAGACAGATGGCTCAGAAAATCAGCTGTATGGTGTTCATTGGTCCAAAACGGACGTAGTCCAGAGCAGTCTCCCAGTAGTCTACATAGTCAATCATGTTCAGCGATAGCAAACAGCCAATCAGAAAGAATGTTAGAAAAACGTGAGGATCATTTTAGTATCCATGTGAAGCAGTGAAAGTGAACATAGGTGCCGGCAATTATTCCATTATTCAAAAGTGATGCTGACAACAGCTTTTCCATAAATTAACCATTAACCTTTCAGACCTTCCAGGTTCAAACTCAAATATAAAAGCAAAAAATGTTTAGGCTTGTATTTTGAATTACAGCTAATGCAACAAAAATAGCCTCCTGTGCCATTGTTCTGCCATCCAGTAACTACCATCCCTATATAGACCATAACTAATTCCCTTTGCAAGCAGGGATATGAGTGTGCCCCTTTCTGTTCACCAAGGCCTTAGTTCTGGCTTACTTTAGGGACATGCACAAAATTATTTTCATTAGTAAATGATATGTTTCCTAAGGCAGAACAAGTGGTTTTGTCATATTTTATTATAAGTATATGTTTTCTGTCTTTAGTAGTGACCATTGTGGATATGAGATACATCCTCAATTCCCCACATGAACGGTTTATATTCAGCTGTTATAGCATAGGCAAGCTAATTTCAATTGGCTTTGCATATTAATCATTCCATATCCACACAGAATCTGGTAGGGTTGATTTTGAATATTTGAATGGTAATTTACTTGAATGATTCAATGATTCATTTAATCTACTGATTTGTGTAGGCTGCTAATGAGCCAGGGTGGCAGGGCTGTATGGGGAACTGGAGTTTCATGGAGTGCATTCAATTCCCAGTTACCCTTGGGTAAGGTCATTACTATAACCCGCATTGCTTCAGTAAGTATCCAGCTGTGTAAATTGAATGAATGCTAAATGTAATTTGTAGAAGACTCTCTGGAATAGAGGATCTGCTAAATGCAGAAAATGAAATGTCTACATTGCAATCACATCACTTTGGGGAAGCTGATAAGTGTCTCATGCAGTTAATCTGATTATGTCATTATTTCTGGAAGCTTGTGCATGTCAAAAAAACTATAAAGGTGCGCTATAGGGTAAATAAACAGTGCTTGCTAGCTGTAAAAGACCACTGTTAGTCTTGAAAATTTTATAAATTGGCTCATAATAATATCAACAACAACAACCATACTACTACTACTACTACTACTAATAATAATAATAATAATAATAATAATAATAATAATAATCACAACAACAACAACAATAATAATAAGAATAACACATCAGGAAAGAATAGTAAGAAGCAACACAAGCAAAGCAATAATGCAACAGAACAAATAATACTGAACAGACAATGATGATACTGCAAAAGCAAAGAGCTGTGTTTTGACACGTTTCCTCATTCGTGTTTGAAAACCTCTCATGGAGGAAAAAATTAAGTCCTCAGCTTCGATTCCACCAACAGTTTACTTTAACTTGGCGGACCTACAAATAAATATTATGAATAGATACTCGTTTTCGCAGATGTGGTGTGAGGGGCCTGGGGAAAAAAATGAATCAGGGGAAAAATTAATTCACAAAATTAACCCTGCTTGTGGAGAGAAAAACAAATATTTTCACTTGTTCGGAAGTCAAACTCAAGGGCAAATGCTGATTGAATCCAGAACATTATTTCTTTTATATTTTAAAAGTTGTAGAATATGGTTCTTTGTTCTGTTTCCAAGTACAGGAGACTTAAGTGAAAACATGGACAAGATGGCTGATTAGATAGGCGTAGCTAATGTCTAGCTAAAGCATGGTTAATATAGACAAAAATGTCCGCACTTATTTTTCTTTTTCAACTGCGGAAGAAAGTCGCTCTCAAGGCACTCATGCAGATTATTTTTCCCATTTAATCTTAAAAGGACGCACTGGAACTGCAGTATTTAATTGATACTAATGGTTAGAATACTAAGCTTCTCTTGTGAACTGAAAAAGAGAAAGCAATTTGTCCTCAGAAAATTGGAAATAAGAAATGATACTATATATCATTCTTTTTTTTTCCACATAAACAGTTTATAATTGCCTGAAGTGTACATGGGAGAAATCTGGCTTCCTTTGCAGACACAAGATCCCAGTTTATGCTTTGACACTTCTCAGAAGGCCGATCCCTGAACTTTCATCATTATCATAACACTACCAAACATCTTCATAAGAGGAAGGCAGCTATCCTTAGCAGAGTGAGCTGAGTCACCTGTTAAATACTATAGTGACGCCACTCTGTTCTCTGTACTAGATGCGATGTAATTTCAGGACAGACTCAACGAAAACCAGATGACCCTGAAAGAAAAGATTATATCTACGAAAACTGTATGAGTGGAACTGAGAGGAAATTTGGCAGAAAAAGACCACACTTAGAAGTTTTAAGGTCAGCTTCTGGATTGTTTTCCAGCCCACAGCTATACCTCTTAGATGTAGCCATGTAAAACCATGGAGCTAACTTTTCTCAAAATACATATTAACCTGTACAGTACACAATAAAGGAACAAGCCAATCACGAGATGCAGCAAAATGCAAAAGTAATGGGAGAGTGACACAAATTTTGTTTTTTTTGGCTCTGTAATCCAGCACATTTGAAATTAAATGAAACAATGAATATGAGTATAAGTGCCGGTGTCGGCTTTAAGTTGAGGGTATTGACATCCATATCGGCTGAACTTCGTAAGATTTACTGCCCTTTTCTAACACAGTCTCCCTGTGGTGGACGCCTTTAGGGGAGTAAAAATAATTGGACAAAAGGACATAATCTGAAGTCATCATATTTAGTACTCAGTTACAAATACTTTGCATTTGATGACTGCCTGAGGTCACTTTTTTTTTTTTTTTTACAGGTTTTAACATTTTTTTAACAGTTTTTAAATTGAAGCATATTATTTCCTGTCTATAATTCTTACTCAGGTGAACTTTGTGGTTGGAGATCTATCGATTGTAAATTGTTCAGGAAAAAAGACGGAGGAGGCTTCTGAATTACCATAGGATATCTTCGAGCTGCAAGAACTTCCCACCTCTACCCCATCCTCCCATACCCATACCCATCCCCGCCCCTACCCCCCCACTTCTATTCAGATGGCTAAAGAAGCATGAAATTACGCTTGTTAACACTATAACATTTTTCAGAGTATACTCATTCAGCTGGCGGAACAGTAAACTAGAATTATGGTTAGAGTGTCTGTGTGACCTCAGTAGCAATTGTGTGTAAATGGCTACAGATAGGTGTGTTTCATGCATGTAAGAGAGATGGTTCATTATTGAGAATTATTTATTGGACTCTGGATTAAATAAATAGATTTTTGTGTGAGGAGAGCCAAATGATTTAAAGTGCGATTATATTTCATTGTGGTAGCCGTGTGTGTGTGTGTGTGTGTGTGTGTGTGTGCCTGCATGTGTGTGAAATACATGACAGGGGTGCGTATGCCTGCTGAGCATTTAAGATTTCTTTTTTTAAAATTTGTGTTTGCGTGTGTATTCCTCCAGACAGCGCCTTAAATAAAATCTGTAAGATTTCCACTCTTAGCTCAACAACTGGGAAAGATGGTGTCATCAAAAACATCATCTGTATCATGTCAAATCTGACTCAAATCTGAGTTTCATTCACTCTTTCATGCCGAAACCAGTGTGCTTACTGCGACCGCACACAAGCTGTGTGGCACTAATACCGCTGTCAAAATTAATCACCTGCCAGTTCCTTTGTGCGAGATGATATATTTCAGAGGCCGTAGGGCAGAGCTTCCTGCACTAGGAGCAGATTCCAGGTAAGAAGCTAGTTTTGCTGGCTAGTTTTCTGAGCAGTGAAGAGTCCTGTGGTCCACAATCAACTCTAGACAGTGGCAATGGTGGCTGTGGTTGGCAGACCCACAGAGAGGCGTAAATTGCCCATAGGATCACCCTGGTAAGGCATGCTTGGTCTGTAATTGTTACAAGACACCAGCACCAATAATCAGATCTTCTGGCTCGGTGCATGTACTTCTGTTTTGAATTTAATTTTAAAATAACTTGGGAAATATAAAATATGTAAACAGCACATAATGAGTACACTAGAAGAAGAAAAAGATTTGTTTTTGTGCATGTATTTTTTTTCTTCTAATAATTAAACCACACATTTTCCGTTTGTCCCTTGTGGAAAGGACATTTATGCTGTTGTTACACATTGGATTGGTCATATTTTTTCCGGCAAAAAAAACACGTGGCACATTGAGTAATTTATCTGCCAAACAAATCCACGCCAATTTCCTAAATTAATGCACACAATTTGATTTAATTTCTCATTTCTATCTATAAATTGTGGATTGGATTTTCACCAAGTTTGGTTTGTTAAACTGCACCACATGTCCTCTAACTTAGCATGATTGGTCACTGGGTTCAGCAGTCATTTTCTATTGGCTAAAAAAAACTATATACTGTAAGCACACCAGCCAGCTGGCAAATATTCCCGATCTGCAGTTTCGAGGTGGCCCTTATGGAACTCGCACTCATTTGACTGGCCATATGTTTTGGATTTTGAGAAGACTTTTTACATTACGTTCAACTGTGTGAACTGCCAGGCAGATTTACTCAAAACGGTTTGTCAGATGTATCTTGTGAAATGAGACAGCTTATGGCTTCAGTGCTGTAAATTCGCACGGCATTAGATCCAGCTGTCTTTCCTTCACTGCCTGTATGTTCCCACTGTGATATAAAGTGATACACCTCCTCATTCACAACGGGTTCAGATGCCACCTCATGCAGGTAATACCAGAAAACACAAAGCCAGACATTTAAACATTATCATTTCATCCTGTTTTTGTTCATTTCTCTTCAGAGAAAGCATAAATGGCTTATCTGGCCTGCATAATGGTAGCTTGGTTCTGATGCTGTGTATCATGTCTTAAAGGTATTCCGTTACAATTAATTACAATAATTACCCCTTTGCTGGGGGAATACTGGTATTTCAATAGTAGTTTTGTTCTGAGTCTTCCAATTTCAGCTCATTAGATCTTTGTTAAATTTACAGGAGCAGATGATCTGTTCTCCATGCAGTATTTATTTATAGAAAAATGTCTGCATCAATTGTATCTCAGTAAAAGTTACATTAATACAATACGACAACTACAATTTGACACTGATATTTTCAGTTCTTGCTTCGCCATCTTATTATCTTGCCATCTGTACATGATACACATCAATAGTCAGTTTGTTCCACACCATTCAGCAAACATGTCATTTATGAAATATCAACTATGTGTGACACAGGTGTTATGATTGCTGCATTGCTAAACAGAGGATAAGGTTAAATGAGGCAAGAGGCAAGCCGATTTTCCTGAGACCTTTCCCATTCTGACTGTGTAAAACCGGAGTGCATTCTATGGGACAATAAAAAATCCTTTATGGTGCTTGGATGCACCAAAAAAATCTTTCATTAATGAGCCCATTCTTTCCTCTCATGAGTTTTTTTTGTTGTCAATTTCATTTAATTCAAGTTCTCTGATCACAAAAATACAGCAAATGTTAATTGAGAAAGTACCCTGGGTAAGAAATGAGACCATGCATCTTGGCAATAACATATTAGCGGCTTAAAGGTGGTAATAACAGTAAATCTGCTGCACTTTCAATTGTGTGTACGTGCACTTATGTGCATTTGCGTGTGTGCGTGTGGTGTGTGTGCACGACATTTGTGTTTACAACACTTGGTGGAGCAGGAAAAGTTTCAGATATAGCACTAGAGAAATTGGAGAAGAATGCAGAAATACTGATCCAAACATGAGACACGGCGTTAAAAAAAAGAAATCGACGTCAGCAAGGTCTGGAATGAACATTGTCACCATGGAATCATTTTGAGTGACACAATAACAAAAGGTAAAAGATCAACAGAATCTCAGCTTCATCAATCACACAGTGTCATGGAGACAGGTGCAGACGCACCTACTGCCGAAGGAATGCAAGGACTTTAGAGTTTGTTTCTGTCTCATGTCTTTCTCCAAGTCTTTTTTGAAGAAGCTTCCCAAATTTGACACCATCTGGCCTTCATAAAATATTTCATAGCCCAAGCCAGTTAGTCCGAGGGCCCTTTTATATATATGTTTCTTATATAATCTAGAAAATCAACGAAAAAAGAATTGGGTAAAAAAAAATGTAACGTACGTGCCTGGTCTTTCAATATATACATAAGGCATTGAGAGTGACAAGTCTCACATTTGAAAGTGTGTAGGCACCAGAGAAATGTCCTGTTCAGTCCAGGGCATCCCTCAAACACGAAACGAGAGAGAACAAATACGATAAGGCAGGATGAGGCCACAGCAAGAGCGGGAAAATGGGTATTATTTGATAATTCCATACCGTCCTTATTTGGACGTACAGTAAAGCTAGCTCTCATTCTCTCATGGTTTTGACATTTATTATCAACACGATTTGGAAATTCTCAAACGTGACGTGCTCTCATCGTATGTGGAATGCAACACTGGGAGATTTAAGAGACAAGAGCACGGCCTGTTCATGTGGTTACAGTTTAGAATGCTAAAACATGCCAGCTAGAGTTAACATGCACTGGAAATATTACAATTACTGTTGCCCTTCTGCTCTTATGTATGTCTACATATATACATGTATAACTGTGTATATAGGCTTTGAGTTTGCACAGCTCTACATTTTATATATGCATTATTATTCTAATGTAAAATTTTTTCCATAATTTTCCCATTATTTGAATTAATCGGGCAATTCATTGGATTTTAGCTCTTAAAATTTGCCTCAGTCTCACATTTGTTTATAAGAATTATTAGTTTCCGAAAAACTCTAAATATTATTTCAAAGGGCAACACATGACTGAAATTGCATCAATCACTGAAGGCTTCCTCAGAACAGCTCAGGCTTACTCATGTCTCCTGGTTTCTTTACTTTGCCATTACCCCTGCCAGTGAGAGGGTTTTTTCCCCCAGCCGTTTGCTGAAGCAGCCCCTGTAGCCTCCGCCAGGTAATGAGACCTGTAACGCGATCCGTGTGCAAACAGCTCCATTTTGAATGGGAGAGCACGCCATTTACCGGGGCAAGTCCCAGCTTTGCTGGAAAAGAAAAAAAAAAAAAACAGGCTGACAAGGCAAACAGCACCCACTGAAAACAATCTCCTCCTAAGTGTTTTCAAATTCATCATCAGCTTTATCTTTGAAGGAGTATTTACAACCCCCCCCCCCCCCCCCCCCCCCGATATCCACTGGTCAAACCTGATCTCTATTTTTACTCCAAACCTGTGTCCGTCATATTCTGGAAAACACAATGAATTTACGGTAACTCCCCCACCCCCCCACTGCCCAATATAATACAGTTGGCCCCAGGTGCAGACTTGAAATGCCTGATTTACACTAAAGTGTCTGGTGAAGCCGTCTTCTGTCGGGTCCAGCCCTGTGTCTTCTGTGGAATTGACACCCAACCAGGCAAACAGTGGAAAAGAATGCATGCAAAAGGGCTTTCCAATGGAGAAAACACCTGTTTGTTTAGGGATTAAAAACATACATTGAAGACACTTGTACATTGTTGGTTTGCGTGCCCCATGGATGACTGCCTATATATATATATATATATATATTTAGGTTTATTTATATATATATTTAGATTTATTTATATACTGTACATACACACACACACACACACACACACAAGGTATATATAACATAAATACTGACTGTGGTTGTATATGATGTACATTGCAGGATATACAGTATCTTATAGCGCACAGTGCAAAATGCTGGGTTTTCAATTAACAAACTTAACGAGGAGGGATCAAATGTTTCCTGTCAATAAACTGTACTCTATGAACGTTGAATTAACACTGAATATTTTACTGCGCAGACAGATCGCTGTTGAGGCTAATCATTGAGTAGCACACAATGATAGATTGCTGTCTATGATGCAACGTTCCTGCAACAACATATCAAGGTTGGCACAAGCACCAAGTCGTCCCTTATCTGTCAACACATTTACGTCATTGTGCTCATTTATTTATATTTTGCGACGAGGAACTTGTTTAACCTCATTAATCGCACCTCGGCTATGTCAGGCGTCAAACGAATGGACATCTGAATGTTTCGCTCTTAAACAAGCACAGACTGCAGGCGCCGCGAGAGAAGCTACGGGTTAGGCATGAAACCACACGCTGGCACCCTTCCCCATCCCTCTCTCCGCAACACACCTCTCTCTCTCTCTCTCTCTCTCTCTCTCTCCCTCCCCCGTCCATCCGGAGAATGGTCGGCATACGTCGTCCATGTTTAAATAAAACAGTCGATAAAAGTTCTTGAATGTGAATCTGGACTCATGTGTGCCCCTGCCAGTTGATCCACTGCAGGCCTAGAACAGACCACCAACCGCTGCAGCAGCCATTGGCCTCAGTGAAAACCCTGCTATCAGCAGTTACCACCACTGGTAACGTATCACTCTTCCACTGTAGTCCACGGGCATTGGCGTGGCTTTCTAATAACACTCACCTACTCATACAGTTGCTGTGATGATGTAACATAAAGCACTGTGTCTTAGTCCATCATTTATTGTATTTAAATAATATAAATATTTTTCACACATGAATTCACAATATTCTGGATCTCAAGAAACCAAAAAAAAAATGAATTTAATAAAGTTAATAGATTTTGTATATTTTATTTCCTCACAGAATACAGAATGTGTCTTTCCATTTCACACAGAGAAGGAAAAGTAAGACTTGTAATATTTTATTTATATGTATAATTATATATTGTATTGTATTTAGCTCTTACAGTATTTACACGTGAAACATGCCCTGCTTCAGTGCTAGGCGGTATAAATGCGTTTCGGTTTTCAGCATGGGTGATTCTGGACTAACCTGTCAACCCTCAGCCGGGAACCGAGTCCCTTCATGGGAAATGCAAGCGAGTCATCGTCAGCCTCCATCCCCCCCTCGGTGGTTATCTCCACCTGGCTCAAATTACATCATCCATTCTCCGCAGGGGACAAAAGGTGTACGTGTCAGCAGGGCTGAAGGAGCGCTTCCTTTGCCTCGTTCCTGCTTCTCCCGACACGGACGTGAAAAAGATCTATCGGTTTCCTTCCACAGGTAAGCCCGGTCCTCAAAGTCAATTCTAAGGCTGTCTCCCCTTCTCTCCTTCCCCCCCCCTTACCGGAGAGCATTGAGCAAACACCGGCCGGGTCAGGCGAGGTCCCCCCCCCCCCCCCCATTTGTGAATGGTAGTCAGCATTCCTGCTGGTTTGACTTTGCACACAGAGTTCTTCCACCATAACACGACTGCAGACACTTGCAAAATATACAATCCCGCTCCTGCCAGCAGAGAAGAGCACATTTCTCATTGGGTGGCTTTATTTCCCCAAAGACTGAGTCTGATGCAATCATAATTAGCATTCAAGCTGCAATTCATTAATTTCAAACTAACGAAATAATGGTTTTGCTAGTCGTAGTGTCAAGCTCCTTCGAGAGATGCTGTTTATAGAAGAAACATATTTACTAAACACAGTCACATCATGGTTCGAAAAAACAGACCTTTGAGAATAAGGTAAACAGGATAGCAAACACAGAGTTTGCTAATTACGAAGAACAACTAAAAACTGTCTCTGAGAGAAACCTCCTTATTTATTGAAGCCTTTAAATACTGAATTAAAGTCAACACATAGATGTCTGACAGACAGGCAGATACCACTGATCAGAGAAAGGAAAGGTCTAAACCGTATAGTAGCATTTGCCATCAGACGTGGTGACCATGCCAGGGCTATTTTTGATTTCCAAGGCAATGCAGAAAAGGCTGTTGCCACTGTATTACCATTCTAATGAAAAACCTGTTCGAAAGAAGATGGAGAATGATGAACATTGAGTGGTGCATGTAATTATGACTGATTTATTATGGCCAATTGTACGACTGAATAGTGGTAGATCTAACACAATCGGTCATATTTAATACAATTACATCCAAATGATTCGCCAAAGTTGAGAGATGACAGACCAGCTTATCTAAAATAAAGACTTACAGAGATGAGTCAGACATAGTCACTCCTAGGGGTTTATGGGATGTGTGTGAGTGGTTGGTTGTGGGTGTCCCTTTGTCAAAAGCTGACAGAAGATATGATCTGAGCAATATTTACTGAAAGACCGTGGTTTGGAACTGGTCTTAGAGCAGGGGGAACATCTATTCCAACTCCCAAATTGAGGGATCGAGGGTGCACGAGCAGCCAGAATTTTGTCGGATGATTTAACATAATCAGCACGAATCCTGTCATGTTGGTTTTCCACTGGTCCATAGAGACCAGGGATTTTTTTTGTGACAAAGTGAGAAATAACAGCTTGCACTCATCAATGTCATCGCATTCACCTGCTCACATATGTTGCAGAACAAATAACATAACTAACATTTATTCCTCAGAATACAATCACAAGGAACACTGCAGGAACAGTCTAATAACATTGTTCGGTTTCGCAATTCCAATTTTTAAATTACTGCCAACGATCATTCACTTAATTTTATTCAGAAACTAACATGTAACAACGTTAAATGAAACAGGCAATCAAATGCTTATTTTTAATTGTTCCCTGTGATGTTTTTTCATGACTAAATGATAACCATCAGGAGACATTATTAGTACGTTTGTGTTCAACATGCCTGGAAGGTTTTTTTTTCTGTTACTTTGACTGAACTTGTTTGGGACAGCAAATACATTCGAAGACTGTTCAGGGAAAGATCTCGTCATGATTTTATCTCAAACTGGAATCGAGAGCTGCCATTAAAGTCATCACACAGAGCAAGCTTTTTAAATTCCTTTCCCTCCCTTTACTGTCTTCTCTGTACATCTGCAGCCACGATTAATCTTTGCCATGCTCGCCCAGCGATGTCTTTCAGATCAGTTAAGACAAAGACCTGATACTGTATAGCACAGAAAAACAAAACGCATCGCCCTTTCTCTCCGTCTCTGAGAGAGCCGCCGTGCTCCTTTCCTCCGTCGCACGGAAACAACAACACGAGAGGTCGAGTGAATACTCCTTCCCCCCGCGCGGCGTTGACGGGCGCCCATGAAAAGAAGACGGATGGCGCGGGTGTCATCATCGCAGATGTTTGCTTTATGTCAGAGCCGTTCCGAGAGAAGGTTCACGTTACTAACACAAGAGAAGCGAAGCCCTCGTGACTCCCAGGCTCGTACAGTGTACGGGAGCGCGCCGTCCAGGGGACCGCGTCGAGAACCACCAATCATACTTCATTCCAAGTGGAGCCAACTCGAACAGGGATTCACCACAATGTGGCTGGACTTCAAACCAGTTTATTTTCTTTCTGAATTCTGAACCTAACTGACCAAAATGTTCATTTTAAATGTTATTTCTGCCATGCTTTGAAATTGGCCTCTTTGCTACACCATTTGAGGAATAGGCTCTGTGGCGGTCAAAGAGCTATCAATAGAGTAGAGGAAGTGGCAAACTTACGTTTATTTGACAGTTACCCGGAACTTGACATGGTTCACAAACATCCCATATCAAATAAGAAGCACATTAGCAGTCGGGCATTTCATGTGGATGCTCTAACTCTTATTCACATGAAAGCATTTTAATAAAAGGAAGAAAAATAATTAGTGTTAAGCAAGAAACACTGCGGTATCATCATTATTCAATTATTAAATGTTGGCCACCCTCGCTTATGAAATGCTGTTTAAAAACTGAAACACTAGAAGATGTTCACCATATATTTGGCACTCTTTACAGTGTACATCCCATATACAAACATTCACTGTGAATTTTGGCTGGTAATAGTGATAAATAAAAATACATAGTAAATGGGTTCAGGTGGCTATGATTATGCAAGACATTTTCACTTAATTTACTGCATCAGAAGCTTTGCCTCTCCAGCGCATGTACTGTATGCTGCGTCATTATACTGGCCATTCATACCAGCCATAATCATAGCCATCAAGCTGATAGCAATAAGTTTGTTTTAAGCTTTTATTGGCCAATACAGTCAAAGCTATGTCACTACCATGCATCCCTACTTCATAGTCCCACAGGACGTCCTTTATGTACGCGTGCACCATGGGAACATCAGCAGAACGAGCCGGTGCTTTCCTAAAAAGTTAAAGAATTCAGAAACATGCAGAAGACACATTTAGAAAATTATGTTTTCTGTTCAGTACAATAAATCATGTCACTGAGGAGCTAGGGAGCCAATAACTGGGGAGCTATTACAGTAAGCTGGTGCTTTCTTATTGTATTTATGTGCAATATATTTCTGCACCTGAAGCCATTGAGGATGTACGTGTCTACCCATGGGTTCCCGTCAGGAATCCTCCAATCAGAAGAGAGGTGCGGAACAGAGATGGAATAATACAGGAGTAGATAAAGCTCATAGCATTTTGCCCTGTAGTTTTACTGAAGGCTCAAGCGTCTGCTCTATGATCACAGCTAAGAGCGCATCCACACTCGCGCGTGAGGGATGACTGCAATTGAAGCCTTCTCGAGTGTCCATATCATCAGTACCCATCAGCACAGGTAGAACAAGAACAAAGGGAAGGGAAATCTGGCTAATCCGTTAAACCCCCCCCCCCCCCCCCCCCACACTCGCAAATATTGGTTCGCCCTGATAAAACCGCCAGCCGTATCAGGTTCAGCACGCTGCTGGCGGAACCACGATGGCTCGGCTCCCCTTGCCGGGGCATTGTTGTCTGGTGTTTACCGGCCTGACAACAGCAGCAAGCTCGAGGGGGGGGGGGGGTGGGGGGACGGGGACACACGAGGGGATGCATGAGTCTAATGGGGGATTATAATCTGTGGCCCTGTTTGCAGAGGGAGAGGGCTGTGTCTCCCAACCGGCTCGCCACGTTCAGACCGTCCACGGTTTCTCACCGTAGCGTTCAGTATCGCGCTACCACCAAAAACTACCGTGAATCGATCCTACTCGCCATCACGGCCATGACCACAACCGCGTATCTTATCGTCATCGCCGTTGTCATGATTATCTTCACGCGCACCACCGTTGTTGCACTCGTGCAAGGCAGGACTCCGAGGGGCAGGTTCACAGCCGGGCCGAGAATCGGCGTCTAATGAAGTAAGAGCGCGTTCCAGCTGAACGCTCGTCCTTCCCCGACCGTCAGAACTCAAACAAAGCTCAGTGAACCAATATATCGGCGCCCCTTTCACTACTGCAGAAGCCTCCTGCCGTTCTCATCTGTTTACCTTGAAGAAACTAGCCTCACGCACCGTTTCACTCAATCAGCAACTGATTTCCGGCAACATGAAGCAATTACGATGGCACTGACGTGCGATTATGACAATTTGTCCGTTGTGTATTACGACGACCGCCAGTTGTGCGGCTTCTAAAACATCTCATTTACAGCGGTCTGTCTGCAAAGCTATTCTTTTAAACACGCAAGGTATTCATTTTCCTTGAACAAATGCAAAAATAAACAATGATTTCAATACTCTGTCAATTAAATTTCAATCGTAAAAAATGCTTCCACTGATGTTTCATGTCCTCTCTTGTGTTTTCCTGAATATTTGAGCTTGCAAAATCATTTGCAGCGTGTCTCCAAATTGTCTTGCACAACGTACTTACTGAAACGAAGCCATACAATACTCTCTATATGTACCACTTTCAAATACAATTTTCATATGTCAAACACAGTACCAGACTGTTGTGAATGACAGTATAACACAGTGACAAACAACCCACAGATAATTACAGAACTTGTATTTTTTGTCAGCACTCAGAAAAATACAAGTACGTGGAAGATTATTCAACCAGGACAGATTCACCCTCCAGCCGCTCCAACATCTAAACCATTTGTTTAAAATAAAAATCACGTTTGTGATCCTTCTTTAGGAAGCATCTGTACACAATGAAGGGATTTTTGGCTCTGAAATAAAAATGCCCAACATAATCAACAGTCCTCGCTCTGATGAGTAACAGTAGCCCTGCATGGGATTCAACCAGCTGTAAACCCAGGGAACAATGGGCCTCATTCACGAAACATGCGTACGATCACATTCGATCTTAAACTGTATGTAAGAACGTTTCCAAGAACATTTCGGCATTCGTCATTTTCTTCTTATCTGTATTTCTTCATGGCTGTTTCCTTATGCTAATCACATGAACAGGACTGCGCATGAGATTTACAACCAGCATTCATCACCATACTCACACCCCTGGGATATGCACAAAAACAAAGGCCTGCACGCGTGTCATGAATCTCATATTGTTGTTTTATAGGAACATTTTTAAGAATAAAAGTAAGAATAATATAAGAAAAGTTTTGTGAATGAGTCCCAATGTCTCCCGTGTAGGACTGGGGGCCTACTGCTGCGGGCCTGAGCCCCCATGTGGCCAGCGCTGGGATAGACCTCTCCCGGAGCACAGACCCATAATGCACAACCCCAACGCTGAGTATTTCATACAGACGATGTCACTTCCTCCTCCAATCCAGGTCTGCAAATGGTTTTTATTTTCCTGCCCTGAGGATTGTTTTTCTGCAGTAAAAGATGTGCCCAAGTTTGGCATCGCACCCCCACACTGTCTTTTTTTTTTTATTTCTCATAACATCCTAAAAATAAAGAGAAAAATGTCATTCACTATTATAATGTAAGTCTGATAGAAAGGGGGATAAAAAGAACAAAGTCCAGAAAAAAAAGACGCTCATTATCAGTTTAAGTAATGATTGAAATGGATTTTGAAGCAGTGCTGGTAAAACTGAGCCTTCTTTTCATCAGTGCACAGTAATGAGCACAGTACTGCATTCCGAGTACTAGCCTATCATTTGCTTTCATCCTCTTCCGTATGAAGAGCTAGAAGCGATTCCCGACAAGAATATAGAAATCCTTCGATATCTTCAAAGCAACCCGAACTCGTTGTGCAGGTCCTAGCCAAACACAGCTCGCTCAACTTGAAAAACATTTCTACTTTCGCAAGCCCCGATTTTTGTTATTTTGTTATTACACAACAACACAATGTTATTTTGTTTGCACATTGTGGTCAGTTATTATGCTTAATGTCACGCTGTACTGGAGTTCAACATTAATTTAAAATATAACAAGGAATGTCATTAAGCCCTAAACGCCCTGACGCCTTCCCTTTCCACACCCTAACCTGTTTTCCCTGCCGTAGGATTACCGATTTATTTGTTTGGAAGCCGTAGGTGTACCAAGGTGTGTCATATCCTGTAAATGTAAATCAAGACTGCCCCAAAAAGGGTAAGTCATGATACATCAATACAATTCTGTGTAGAAAGTGTGGAAAGATTAGCCCGTTGTGTTTACTGCGGCTGTTACACCACAGCTCCAATTACACGGCAACCGTACGCCATTGCAGTGGATGCCCTGCATTTTTTCCCAAATTACCTTTTAAAATAATTACCGGCACGGCCATTTTGTCTTGCCATACAATCCATACGGCCACTGTGCCCACTGGAAGAGAATAGAACAGGACAAAAATAAATGAAAAGAAAATCCTTGAGGTAATCTTGCCAAATCCTGTTGTCAAATGGCGGTTTTCAAATGTTTTTAATTAGCTAGCTAGTTATAAATAGGCAGGTCCAGAAGTATTGGCACCCTTGAGGAAAAGGAGGAGGAAAGGCTTAATAAAATAAACAACAGAGATAATCAAATTCATTTATGCTCATATGGGAAAACTGCTCTATATGACCAAAAGTATCTGGACACCCCTTGGTCTAGGACCTTTTTTCATGGTTTGGGCCAGGTCCCTTAGTTCCAGTGAAGGCAAATATTAATTAATGATCAAATAATTCCTTAATAATACCATGGTACCAGCCATATCATCTTATTCTAAGGTACAAATTAACAGTTTTGATTCAACTTATCTGCCACATTTTCCACCACTTTATTTATTTATTGACATAATACAAGTGTCTTGGATGACAAAAACATGTTGCAGTGAAAATATTTTCAAAAATACTCTTGATTTTAATTACATTGAATGTCACCGAAGTGTAAGTTTCAGCACAGTAGAACACATGAATTTTGAGACTCGTGTCCCATTAAAAGGATGGAGTGTAGCACAGTGGGTAAGGAACTGGGCTTGTAACCGAAAGGTCGTAGGTTCGATTCCCGGGTAAGGACACTGCCGTTGTACCTTTGAGCAAGGTACTTAACCTGCACTGCTTCAGTATATATCCAGCTGTATAAATGGATACAATGTAAAAATGCTATGTAAAAGTTGTGTAAGTTGCTCTGGAGAAGAGCGTCTGCTAAATGCCTGTAATGTAATGTAATGTAATGAAAAAGATGCATTGTAGGGTCATTGGAGGTTGAGGTAGAAATAGACAATACATTTGTTTGCTCCAGTCACTTTCGATCGTATGAATGGGATATGTGCTTTTGCACTGTGCCTTGTGGCCTTGATATCCTCATTTTGAATTTGATTTTGAACCTGGTGCCCCATGAAATTTAGACTTTGCCAAGGTCAAAGCGACCTTGCCCTAAAAATGATGAAATTCGAGGCCTGTTACACAGTTACACAAAACCACTTGTGATCTGCTTATCGTACTTCAAATTTACTGTTTATAAGGAGTTTCGCACTGTTTGGTTTATAATTGCAATGATAAATAGGAGAGGAGCACAGACAATTGCGCCAAACCACATGAGATGAGATGGGGAATAAAAACCGTCACACAGATTGCTCAGATAGCCGTGTAGCAGCCTTATCCCAATCCCCTTTGAGTTGCCTACACTGGCATGGTGACCCTGGAAACGTACGATTCTTAGCACGACAAGGAATCAGAAACCACGACTACACGTCGCTTAGCTTGTGCGAGACCGAGCAACCATCGAATGAGAAGCCGTGTCCTGAACAACAGATGCAAGATAGGTTTGCAGATTGGAGCAGGTAACGAAAGTGTTCTGGTTGATGGAACCCAAAGGCTCGGCTCTTTTCAGGTGTCTTTTTGATCTTTTGTCTGACGGGTGCTGCAGTTCTCCTTGATTGCTGGAGAGCGCCAAGTGAGTCAGCCTGCGTACCGCGTCTTACCGTAAGTCGTGATTCACGTGCAAGTCCTGCTCGTTTGTCCGCTTTAGCGGAATCAGACAAACAAGGCGCACTTGCACGCCAGTCTCGTCTTGAAGCTGTACGCTCAGCTTTTTTCGGGAGTCTTTTTGATCTTTGGCCTGATGGGTGGTACAGCTCTCCTTCATTGCTGGAGAACACTCTGCGAGTCGGTTGGTGTGCCATATCTAAGGTCGTTAAGCTGTGATTGGTGTGCAAGTTCAGCTCATTAACCCACTTTTGTGAAATGATATGAATTCACATTAAACCTCCCCATAGCAGGTGGTCATCTGGTTAGGCTGCAGGTAGCACTCCTGGTACAACTCAGAGTCTGAAAAGGGCAAAGAGGCTGGTCAGTGATGTTTCTGTACTTTCGGTCCTGAAATACTCATGAAATACCTCTGCTTCCTGTCAGCTGATAGCATCTCTAATGAATAGTTGCACGCCACATGAGCATGGAGCGATAAGCATCGCGTCAAAGTAGGGGGAGCGGGGGGCAGGGGGAAAGGGTAGAGCCCGCGCCTTAAAGACGATCGCAGATTCCATCTTAACGACCTGGACCCCTTCCACGATGCCACACACCCTGCCGCCGCTCTCCTAACAGACCTGCGCCTGAAACAAGACCCGGGCACCACCGAGGGCTTCCACCGCCCCCAACCGCCCCCACCCCACCCACACCTTATTGCGCGAATGTCCCATGCGTGCTTTTTTGGGGGGCCCCTTAGCGACCGCGTTCCGATGGCGGGCTGAGATAGCGACGCGCGAGCGCCGGCGGGGTTCCCCCGCGCCGAGTCCGCACGGCGTGGATCGACCCGCCGCCGCCGCCACCCCCCCAATCCCGAGAGGACCTTATCGCCACCATCAGGCCCAGAGACTGCGTGCAATTTCGCAAAACGCTACACCGATACCGTTAATTGTTTTAATGGCCGTTTCGGACCCTCAGGTATTAAGGGCATTAGGAAATTTCTAACATTCGCATTGTGCAGATTTCTGGAGGTGTAAAAATGGTGCGTTTTTTTGAGAAGGACCTCCGGCACAATCATTCACAGAATGTCTGACGCTGTTCGCGGCTGATTTGAGCACTGCTGTAAATTGCATCCTGTCAACACGTTTTACATCGAGCTGAACAATCCTTCATTTTTCTAACCCCTGAAGGCAGACGACAGGCGTAATTACTCAATTACTTTAATAACGCTTCTGTAATGCCCTGTATTTAACATCGCTCACACTTTGCCCGTTGAGTTTTCTGTCACAGTTTCACAGAACACTACATCACACACACTCACATTACTAAATATGACTTAAAATATAATCAGGATTGCTTTGATTGCTGTAAGACCACTATTAACCCTCAGATACCTGTATGCAGCACATCACAGCAAACTGTTCAGTGTTAAATCAATTCTATAGCCAGTGTGCTCATATAAACTCTGTTAGAGTTAAATTAACACTGTGATCAAAGGTGTATTAACTGACCTATTTTGTACATTTTCCTATAGCAACATTGGGACTTGCTTACTTTAGTTACTGTCTATGAAATTCATCATAAAATCTAAATAAATCAACATTTTCCTAAAAACTTCACAAAACAAAACAGAAATAACAGTAGAACCTCAGACATATAAACCAGAATTATATACTGACCAAAACGGGCAAGAACCCAGAAGGAGCATCGTCAATTAGGCATTTTCATTTATTTAAATTTTTTTGAGACTTTTCATAAAAGTTGGCAATGGTAATTGTACCAGCTTTTAACATGATTTTAACATGGCTGTTATACCCAAGTGTGTAAGTCCATAGCATCATAATGCTATTGGGTTCATGTCAGGTGAATGGGAGCAGCATGACTTCTTCCTACCAGGAAATTCTACACAAAGTCTGATAAATGTAGCCATTCATCGTCACTGAAAAATGCAAAGGGCTTCAGGTAATGCAAAGCAAGGCGTGATATTCAGGCATGATATTCCGTAATAGTCTATATTTTCCACGGAATGTAATGAGAATTCTACCCGTCTTCATCTACCATTGTACTTGAATAAACAGAGCCATGACTCATAACTGATGACAGGGCTGCACTCTGTTAATGTGACGTTGTTGTACATTATTACCTACACTGTAGGTGAGTGAATTGATGGACCATATGAGTGATGTTTGCGTAAAACCAGAACAAGTGAGGATTCCTTTCCACTGTAATTCCTTCACATGGGTAAGTAATGGGCTACACAGTATTTAGTCCTGCAATTATCAATGAGTAGATGATTGGCTTGCTAACTTTTTGTTTACAAGTCCTCTCCAGGAAGCTTAGCCAATTGCTCAAAAGTATAGTCATTTTGTGGCTTTTTTCTCAACCACGTCTGCCACTGCCCTGAATGTATTCCATGTCTACATCAGTTAATCAGCATCATAAAGGAACAAAAACGCACACGATTAGATAACAATATAGTATTAATTATGCAGCAGTATTAATAAACATTATACATACTGTACTGTATAATAATATAGTGTTATAAAGCTGTGTTAAATATTGTACATACTGTACTACATTAGTATCCTATGGAAGACATTGGGGAAACAATAACAATATAGAGGCTCTTTTGAGAACCAGAAATATTTCCTTTTTTTCCTAGTGCACGACAATAGCTGTGTTTGGAGTTTCCTCTATGCCACTCTCACATTCCCCTAGTGGGTGGGTGAAAAGAAGAGCCTTACTTTCCAGCAGTCACTCTCCCCAGAGGTGGCACGTCACGTAAGGCTAAGCACTTATTCACAGTAACTATGCTCCGCTGGGCCTGTATGGAGGGCATGGCAGGTGGCGGAGGCCTTATCGGACGGAGGACCGATCTAATCGCGGCAGCCATTCCCAAGGCCTCATCTGGGGGGAGATGAGCGCCGTGTGTGCGTCAGGTAGTCCCTCACATGCAGTTCCAACAAAGCCTTAAACCTCCCATTTAACCATTTAAGTGTTCTGAGCGCCAGGACTTACGCAGGAGTCAAAGTTCTTTTTACTGGAGGACCGGAAAAGTAAAGTGACACATTTCTGCTTGTTATTTTATTATCTCTGCAATAAATAATTACGCATCGTGCCGACGGAGTAACAGTTAACAGCGTGTAAGTGGCATGTGTATTGATCTCAGGGGAAAAGGAATTTGGTTCTCATTAACCTTGCCTTAGCTGTGAAATCCGATAGGCTGTCCCGAGCGGGAGAGCTAAAAGCCCCCAGCCCTCATCCTCGGAAGGCCCATTTTAAGCCCTGTCCATCCTAAATCCCTAAACTAAACATTTTGAGAGTTCCTCTTGATGCAGTTAAGCCCAGCTTTGCCAGTGGATCCAGGGGATTAAAAGATTCACGACCTTGCTTGCTGATCAGTTGGCTGCATTTCACTGAGCCTACAAAGGTTAGGTATCAAATCTCGTTGATTACTCTATATTATAAAAATCTATCCTACTGTATATTAAACATACTGAACATTGTCGGGTCTGAGATAAAGCTTGTAAAGAAAAAAAAATAGCATTCGATTAAAAAAGTTTTAAAAATATATGTTGGCTGACTATTTTTGAATTGCTCAGTTTGATTTAATATAGCACATATACACCAGACTGTAAAGAACATTTTAGCTGCTTTGTGCAGTGTGTAATGCATTCTTGTGTGTAAACCAAACAAACTAACCAATGAATAACATTTTTCAGGACTGTGAAAGCAATATAAAATTAGTGAAGTTGTCTTCTTCCAAAAGGCTTTACACCTAATATGCGGTAGGTAGTAAAACTACTACAAAAAAATGGAATTTGCCCTCTGGTACAATGGCTACACATATCGTGTTAATCATATTCATCCATGGAAATAGAGAATTCTTGCTAATATGAATGTCACGCTCAGTCTAAACTTGGTCAATCTGAATGGGATTTGTTTACAGATTGGTAATCTGTTAGATTTATCAAAATGAGGGCCCACTGAAGATGTGCAGTGAGGTACAATGTTTTCATCTCCCAGAGATCAACCTGGGTGGTAGAGCGGAATCCCTTCAATACGGAGCACGGTATCCTACAAGAAGGCTGTACGATACAAACGGCCATGTAAAGGGTCTGATTCACACCTCGATATCAGCTCTGACTGTAATCGCAATCACAGAAAATTTTTTACAGAAATGGGAATGAACTGCATTCCACCTGGCTGGATATAAAATATCCCACCTTACATCCCCAGAGTTAGGCTAGCTCCTGCATTGTGTCTTTTAACTTTTGTACCTGTGTCTCCCTGACAACACATTTTCTTTCAGGAACTATCTGAACAAACTGTACAACCAAACGAAACCACAGAAAAAACTGTGGCACATTTCTGTTCTCATTTCAACTGATTTTCTGTAAACCTCTCTTACAAAAACAAAAACCTCAAATACAAACCATTTACAAATCTGTGGGTAAACTTCACTTAACACACCTACAGTAACAAGTTCCTCTAGCTGTAACTACGTTTATTCTCATAGCAGCAAAAAATCATGGCTTTATCAGTCAACTAACCTAATTAGCATTACGCAGATGCTAACAGCATTAAAGAAATACAGTCCTTTGAGATCTATGAAGCTCTTCCTGGAGAAGTGCTAAACTAAGCTAATGCGAATGCGCAGGAAGTAAAAAAAACTTCCTACAGTGCGGCTGGCCACTGAGGAAGAGGACCGGCCCCATTTAAAAACACAGATCCAGGGGCAATCCCCGTTCCCACGGGGGCCCTCGGGCTGGGCGCGTCGGGCGGCGCGCTCAGGTTCGGGGAGGAGCGCTCGCCTCCCCCGGACGGCCGCGGCCGTGACAGAGCGCTCCTCGGCCTGGGAAAAAGGAGCCTTCCATTGGCACTCATGCTTTTCGGTGGCCCTCTAACCCGGAGCAGATGTCCACAGTAAACGCCGCTGACCCGTGGAGGCTTCTGCGGTGCTGGTTTTTTTCTGCAGTCAAGAACTCACATGTGAGGGGATCGGGCTGGTCAACACCTGACCAAACTGCAAGGTTTACAATAAAGATGTTAAAGCACCTTTTTTAATGTGCGTGAAGGGTCCATGCCAGAAATAGAAGAAAACCTAGCCGGGTAAAAGCAACTGCTCATGTCCACAGCAAGCTCCTGAGGGAGTTGCCTTCGAGTTCTTACAGTCTGTCTGTTGTTACAGGGTCTGGGGCTAAGTTATGACCTATAAAGTTGATGCTATAATCTCTTTGCAAATAAATGAGCTGAAGGACATTTGCAAGCAGTGAGGCACTACTACTGCATGTCTTTTCCTGGTTGGGGCTCAAAAGTTGGATTTTAATTAAATGAGAAATCCCCATGTAAGGTCATCTAGCACATTGTGGATCTGGGTGTCCACCGGGCTTGGCTTATTAAAATGGAAGTCAATATTTCATATCCAATTGCACATTCTCTGAATGTGGTAAGATGAGGTATATCACGGCTACAGACTTAGCACAAAAAATGATCCAGTCAACAACAAATGCACTAATACTGAGCAGATGTGATTCTTTGTTGTACCCTTTCTGAAGGTGAACACGGTACGGTCCATTAACCACATTTATAGAACCGCAAGAGTTAGCGCAAGTACAAAATACCCTTGTAACAAACAAACAAGCAAACAAACGTTACCTCTGGAGACACGGCTATCCCCTCATCATTAAGGGTGGTCTCCTTTCAACTGCCACGCAAGAGGGGAAAATACCTCTTTGCATGCTATTAAACAATCTCAGGGTCAGATAAGAGCGCTAATCTACTCAATATGTAAAATGTCTCTCTCTTGAGTCAGGCTGAAACAATTCAAACTAATATTTACCTTTATAACTTAACCTCCTGAGACCCAGCGGAAAAAAAAAAGGTTTCAGTACTTTAATCTTTTGACATAATACAAGTGTCTGGGATGGCAGAACCATGTCGCAATGCAAATATTTTCTAAAATATTATTTATTTTATTTTTTGTAGCGTATGTTTCAGCATAAAATAATATATGTTTCTTCAGATTAAGAGCAGATATTCATGTCCACTACAGGGGACAAAAATGGATTTCTGGGTCTTAGTACGTTAAGGCACATGTCCTACCTACATTACTATGATGCATTATAGCCACCTTAATACACCTCATGGCCTTTACAGTGGTGTAACCGTAACTGTCAGACGACAATTAATTTAAACACTTCAGAGTGAAAATATGGCCTACTTGAATTACCATTTAAAAACACAAATCTAAGCAGTTAATGGGGAGCACAAACACAAAATGACGTACAATGTGCTGGGAAATTAATATATGGTACAATTTTTAATGTCTCAATATTTTAAACTCCATCTCCCACTCACCACAATGTGGTGGTGGTCAATGCCCACAGAACACTCATTATGTTAAACTAAGCGCCTGTCCATATTTGCTAAACTTCCAATAGTCCACAGTTCAGAGACCGCAGAATTAATGAAGAAATGAGGACTTCCAAGATTGACGGCCGTCATGGGAAATATAATAGCACATGCTTTCCAACTTATGGGAAAATTCATTACATTTAACTTTAGTTCCGGTACAAAAGCATAGCCCAGCTGTGTAACCAAGCGTCATCATAAGCTATAGACTATCAAGTCACATGACACAAAGGATACTGTTGAAATCAAAAGTGACCAGAGACTAAACGCACGTTCGCCATAACCTCATGGAAGCATCTTGAGCTTGACTGTTGCAAAATGCACCATTGCATGTTCTGAAATCAATACTTCATGCTTTGTTAATTCATGTTGTCCTCACTTCTGAAAAATATGTTTTTAATTGTGGTAGTACTATTTAACAAGTATGTTACTGCTACTGTTTATCACATATTTCCTATAAATCACAGGGACATACCGTAGATGCACAACATTTTATAATTTGTTGCTGCCTTAGTAAATTCGCTCAGTGTTAAATTCTTCCATGGTCAGTAAGAGCAGGGAATATTTAGCATTACACTGTCTTTCTATCTGACCTCTTTTCTTTCTTATTTTCACATAACACAAGTTATCACTATTCTAAAAAACTGGCTTCCTCATCTTTTCTGACATTTAACCATAGTCTTCAGTTAAAGTTCCTGAGGCTTACCTAATCGTTACTGTCTTTTATTTAATCTTTGACATTAAAATGAAAGGCCATATCATTTTTGATTTTCTTAAAAATAACAGAGCCTTACATTTTTTGTTCAACAGCTGTATTTGTTTTGCAGCAGGACTGAAATGGGCCCTTAGCTTGCCTCAGGCTGTTCAGACCCCCAAAGCATCTCAGCATGTTCATCTTCATCCCTGTCATCCTCACTGCCGGGCTGCAGCACCCCCGCTACGCGAATGTAGTGCACCCCTGGGCCAAAGTTGCCTGTTAAGTACCAGAATCAACACAAACATTTATGAGGCTCTGAAATCAATCAACGTTTCCGATGTCCTCCAAGTATTTATGTATTTATTTATGTTGCCATAAATCTAGGCCGGGGGACCCTAAGAGCATTATGCATCTGAAAAACAGCGCATTGGTGGTCCGTGGGTTGTTCATTGTTAAAAACGCATTGTTTTTCTTTCCCCATGACCTCTGGAAATATCTACAGCAGAAAGTTTTCCTCACCTCGATCCTGGAAATACCAGCATAGTTAGATTTTAGGAAACAGCTGTTGGGAGCCATCTTTATGAGTCATTATGTAGAGCCGTTCCCCCAAAAGTCCTGAGCGGGTCCCATTTGTTTTCAGAAGTTCTTGAACGCGCAAGATTCCATCTGAGGTATTTGAACATCACTGGGGTAGAGGAATACTTCAGCCCCTGAATCAATATTTCATGTCTTAGAGTAATCGCAGTTGTGCAGACATTAAGCTCTTAATGAAGCCATGTACACTGTTTTATCCCCTGGGTAACTGTATTAAGGGACATAGAAAGACTAGCTTGGGGACCTGCATTTTTCATGGGAAGACAGTACATTCAGAGCATTTAAAAAACAAAATGATTCACTAATATACTCATTCTGTTGATATGTCTACTCAGTGTGCAGTGTACTGGACTTGGAATTGTTTTGTTAAATGTCAGTAGCAGAGACCACAGACATAAAGCAAACAATTTCTTGTCTCATAAATTATTGGCTGATAAATGACACATGCTTTTGAAGTCTTTGTTCTTGCTAGAATGGTGCCCCAATTTAAGGTTTACACCATTCAAAGTGTACATTAAAGCAGCTGCTTTCCTACTGAAGCTGTCATTCGCAATGCAGAGGTCCTAATGAGGACAGAAAAGAAACACTGTAACACTGTACACATGTGAAACCGGACACTGTGTACTACACAGTAAATAGCCTCCATCTTTTCAACCTCCACTAACAACTTCTTTATTCGATTATCACGAAAGGTCATAAAAATTCTTCACCTCCAGTAACAATGTATGTTGACACTCATTAGGTGAAATGAAACAGATTACCTCCAGTGCAATTAAATGTAACATATAGGTTTATTCCTCCGGTAGGTCTTACTTAAGCATGTCCTCTGTCATTCTGGCGCGTGATCCTGTGCCGCAGATTAAAAGCCTTCATTAACTCTTAAGCGGTAACTTGGCTGTTAACTAAGAAGAGACCGGCTGGAATTGTCTTTACCTCTTTTGTCTATATAAATGATACTTCAGATTAGACTACATGTATTCTTAGAATCCTACCATACAAGCTACCATGCAAATATTTAATTTCACATCTTATTCTTTTTATGCTGCTGTAATCCCAACAACCCTGATACAAATTTGCTTGAACAAATTACAATCTTGTGAGAATGCATGAAAAGAATCCTTATTGTACATGATCGAACTGGTCAGAAGATGGAGTTTCTTTCCTGTTTGTTTTATTCATTTAACAACAGCTGGAATAATGAAGTACTGAAATACTACAAGCCCTGAAGGACTACTTAGCTCTTCAACTGTCACTGGCAAACATGGAGGTTATGCAGAAAAGGAATGCATTGTTTTAGCGCATTAAAGAGGTTTCCTTCTCTACCTTGCAATTACACCAAAGCATTTAATCTATGAAACGCACCATTGCATGGTATGGCCGTCAGTATTTCTACACAGAGTAACCTCTCGGCATGAAGGAACACACAGTCTCGTCAGGTTGCTAATCACGGGCCAATGAAAACATGGCTAGCAGATAGCACACACAGCGACTGAATGCAAGTTCTCAATTCCAAGATGTGAAACATTAGGCCTTTCTATTCTGTATAGAATGTACAAGACTTCAAAACACCGTTATCACTCCACGCAGCACACATAAATATCTACATATAAAATTCCAGCTAATTGTTCACAGCGGTTAGAGAAATTGTGTTTCCTCAACACTGTGCAAAAATGTATTTGTTTAAGTTCCAAGACAGCTTAGTTTACTTTGCATTTCTTTCCTTCAGAGTGGCGTGACAATGACACAATCACATCTTGATAATTACGTTTTGAACTCAACCAGTACCAGGAGCCGGTGAAGTACAACAAAGTACAAATTTAGTACCACAAATAATATCTAAAATTATATTTTAGATGTAATATAATAACATAGGCTTATTCTCACAGAACTTTGATATTACTTGCCAATGGAGTTCAGCTCTTTTCCTTAAAAATAAAAATAAACATACATTTTAAGAACTACATAAATAGAACTTCTATTTTCATGGAAGCTGTGTAAATGTTTGAAATCTCAAAAATTAATTACTGTGAATTAATATGTTTGTACTTGTGAATACATAATTTGTGTTTGTAGGAGTAGTTTACAGCTGCCAAACTTAAACAGTGTGCAGTGGCTTTTGTTCATATGTTAAAAGCAAGATCCGTCAATAGCATTGATGCAGGTTATATCACTAACAGGTAATATCGTGTAATTTCCCAAACAATATGGGAAAACTTATTTTACATAAGGATCAATTTATACAAAACCGGAAAATTATATAACGTGATGCTTTTTTTGTATGATTCCTTTTGTATTTTCAGTGAGAGAAGTGCATGGAAATTGAGTGCCACAGTTACAAATACGAGTTTTGTTTTATGGTTAGCACACAACTCAACATAAATCTAACAGGAGCAGTAGGAGGGTGGAGGGATAAACCTAACCACTGTATATCATGGGTGTTCACTGATTAAATACAGATGAAACAAACGAAAAGGACACTTAGACGCTACTTACAGTGCAAGTAACCGATATTCAATAGGCAGGTTAACTGGAGAGATATGGCGCCGTGCACCTCGTAAATTAAGACACTGATCAAGCGCGACAAGTCAAAATGTCTCCCTGCATCTTCCAAGGACAATAAAGACATTAGAGAAAAATCCATGTTAATACGAACCACATTGACAGTCTTCCATAAAAACTGTAAATATTTCAAAAAGGACCTTCTATTGCCTACAACTTCAAAAGTCCCAATCACAATTAAATGTTAAAGGATGCTACATTCCTGCAGCCAGTGTACCTTATTATATGCCACCTGAAGAGAATCAACCCTGTGTATCACAGAATTGGTGTAAACTTGATTATGTACAGCCCATACTATCGAACCACTTGATTAGGTACAGCCCATATTACCTTATGTACGGCCCACATTACACATAGTATATATTCAATTATTACACAACAAAAAGAATATTTTAACACGGCAGCCAATTAGTAAGAATAATAACTATAACAGTTACAACAATAATGACAGTTATCATGCGGCAAAAGCTATGTTCATATTTTTATTTCATTTAAAAATAAACTGAAGCACCAGAGCTTATAACCATTTAGCTGACGAAGCTACAGAAAATGAACAAAGAAACCATTTTCATACCGACAGATAACATTTCATAACAATGCACAAGAATCGGTTCAGTTAAGAAAAGAACAATTCAGCAGCCACCCTTGTTATCGTTGAAGCAGCCTGCCGCAAAATCGAGTTTACGACAAACGCTGCTCGTGCTGCCCGTGTGACAGCGGCAGGACCACCCACTCCTGCAGTGGTGAAGCGCGGTCCGGAGAGGGCAATTAAAGTACTTCCTCAGGTCACACAAATCCCACTTGTTAAAGCTGTAAACTTGGGGGAGGGAGGGGTCAACCCAGCTGGCCGCGGCCCAAAATCATCAGGCCAATACTGGGAAACATGGACTGATTGTACTGCGGCCCCGCCACTAGGTAGCAAAGGGCAACGAAGGGGGGGGGGGGGGGGGGGGGCTGGGGGGGGGGGGGGGGGTGCTCCAGCTATGAAACATTCTTTCATCTGTCCGTGTTGTTTTTCTGTGTGCGTGCATATGTGTGAAAGATCAGGAGCATGGAACGTGGGGTGAGCAAAACCAAGCAGGATGGACAGGATGGTGTGTGTGTGTGTGTGTGTGTGTGTGTGTGCGTGTGTGTGTGCGTGTGCATGTGTGTTTGTGTATATGGATGTGTGTATGTGTGTTTGGGCCATGGGGGCAGGGCATTTACTGAGCAGTGGACATTTTTGTATTGATGTTCACAAACTGCCAGTATCACTGATGTGTTCTGTCAGGAATTATGTGTTATTAATGACAACACATATCCAGGATATACCTACAAAAAAAAAAAAAATTTTGATCTCCATTTAACTGTCCAGCATTTTGTTTGCAATCAAACCTCTCGCTTATGCATGTTTTGCAAGCAAACCTGCATAAATTCTGACTGTTCATAAGACTGCAGTGACTCATAGCAGTTCAGGGAAAAGCCATCATTGAAAGGAAGTTCTGTGTAAAAATAGTCATATCATTTTCATCTTTTATGAAAATCATAGTTTGCTTAAAAACTGAAAGAAGGTCCCTTTGAACATTTTCTGTGCTGCATGTGATCTCCGCTTTAAACCCTTGACCCACTCCCTGCGTGAGAATAATACATTTCCATGCTACCCTAAAGCACAAAGCGATTCTGTCCAACCCACAATGCTTAACCCCAGTGGTGTTGCAATACAGGAACACATATGGAATAAGACCTATCATAACAAAATGGCTGCCAAGTTCATATGTAGTTACTCACATCGGCAACAATGGCCATTGTGAAGTCAAAAAATACCCGTGCATCATGAGATGGTGGCAGGATAGTGACAGATCTGAAAGGCCGTCCTTCTACCGAAATGATTTTCCTGCTTCTTGTTTTGGCTGTGAGCCTCAGAACAGCAATAATTTAGACTATTTGCTTGATTGCTAACATTGATAAGGGGGCAGTGTTTACATACCGCTCAGTAGCATGGCACAATTCTCTAATTGTGATCAAAGATGCTGCGGCAAGCTGTCCCTCCTCACACACGCCCACACACTCACTCGCACCCAGCAGTCCATTCACAGGTGAAACGAAGTTCACTACAACAAAAGCCTCTCATCCGTGAATATGACTCGTTATGTCCTGACCAATTCAAGCTATCTTTACTATCTTTCATCTGGAAGTGTTCCAAAAAGGTGTAGAGTAGGCCTAAGTGTTAGACTGGGCCTCAGGTGCAATGAGTTCCTGCTCATCATCTATCAGCTGTCAAATTCATCATGTGTTCCCCTCACCATTGCTATTAGTTGTGTTATGGCAGTAGTAAACAGCCGTATGAAGTGAGAAATAACCTATTTACATTCATAAAATAGCATTAAACATAAAGGATAGGGGACTAAATATCACACAGACAAAAATTATGTCTCATTTGATAGGGGTGGGCTGGAAATGGAATCTAAAAAGGCACTGAACACATTGTATGTTTTTACATGTTAACTGACAATAACAACAATAATAGGCTAATAATTGAAATCACACAAACAATTCCCCAAAAGATAATGCTGGAGTAGTGCCATATTTATTTCCGGTTAAAACGTATCGATATCCCCATTGCTACGTAAGCTTATATTTGTTATTGTAACACAATAAGTCAGTTTTTTTCCTTACGAAAACAGTCCTCCTAACATACTTACTTAGCTAACGTCACACAGTAGGCTACATCCATCTTACCAGAAACGCTGACGTGAAGCCATGGCCTGCTCTGAAGGAGAACCTTACGTCCGGGGAAGTACAGAAGACGGGGCTGCTTTGTAGGTCAGGCTTTGCGTGTACCTGCAGTTACCTTGTGTATTTTCAAGGGCCAGCTCGCACAAGTCGTGCAGAAACTGAAACAGAGTAACATGGATTTCACTCTATATCGCCTGGTAATGAAAATCGGAGGAGTTCTGTCGCACTAGGAAGTAGCTGCTGTAGCCTAGATGTGAATAGCTTTCGCCTTTGCGGTTCCGTTCTTTCATTTTTTTTTTTTTTTCTTTTCTGACGCATTTCAAGTAGACCCAGACTCTTAAATTATTTTCTTTTAAATTTACCAATACTTTGTAATGATGTAGTGTGGGATACTGTGGAAATAATGTAGTGATATTTTTATTTTGTATTTTGTTTATTTGTAACATAATAAACAAACAAAAACACGCAGTCACTTTACCACTGGAGCCCACAAATTATATTCAAATTAATTTTTACTGCTTTGTTCTACTGCAGTATGGTGCTCAAGCTTAACGGAGACGGAACTTATTTAGAACAATTACATATTTGATACAAATGGCCGTGTTATTGTTGTTTTACTTTGTTATACATGGCTGTGTAAGATATTGGTGAATCATTAAGCACATCTATAATCCGTTAATCCTAATGATTTATTATCTTGTGGTTTAAATGTATGGCTTTTCTCTGGAATAACTGTTTACCTCAACGAGCATAACCATGTACAAATAAGAAACATTGGTTTTATACGTGAGGATTTCTTAGAATTTTCTTTATTCTTGATTGATTGCCTTGCCAATCTACTTAAATAATAATGAATTAAGGCCAGGAATGGCATGAACGGTGTTAATTTATAAACAACCAAGGAGCCAAATTGTCAGAATCTAAAAAGCAAATGAGCTCTTCAAAAAAATTCAGATAGGCTACTGGTGACAGACAGGTTCAACCTAAGGTAAATAAAAGGCCTGTTTCTAGCTAGGTTATTAGGAAATGTTCTACATTAATTTACTAGCAAATAATAAGGTGTGATAAATCACTTTCCCATTTGAAATGCTTTCCCATTTTCATCTGGCAATAGCTTAATCCATGAATAGTCAACTGGCTACAGTTTGGTTGTGCTGTACGGGGGAATGTGTGGGTGGCTTCTGGAAATGACCCACACTTATTAAACACAGAAAAAGCACTGTTGAGCAAAACCTCTTGTGGAAATGCTTTGTTTTTCTTCTTAACTTAATGGCGCCAATTCCCATTCTGCTGAACATACATATGTTTTGACAGGTCTTGTGATAATGTGATAATCAAGGTAAAGTAGGCCAGCTGACTGCAACATGGGCAGAACGATCCAAATTTATTTTTGAAAGTAACACGTATTAACTTTCCAAACACCACAACAGTTTTAAAGCTTCACTGGCTTTTGTCATCTGGCCAGTCACTGCGCCCTAACTATATAAACTCTAAATAGTGCCTCGGTATTCCCTTTGATGGAAAAATGGCTAACCCAAGACTTTGGCTGGTTCAACTTTCCCTATGGTTTCCACAATGTAAAAATCACAGACAAAATCATGCATATGATATATAAATTAGGCAGTTACAGAAAAATATAATATGTGATGGTAAAACATGGCATATATAATGTATAAACCTGTGAATGTGTGCAATTCTGCATTCATTGAATGTTTTGCTTTTTGAACATCATCAGTGATAGAAACACAAACTTTTCAAATTGAAAAGCCAACATCCAACATTTTGGGAGTCTTGCATCTAACCTTCTTCCACAAAAAAAACCATGGCATACATGCTCGTCTGGCTAGTAAAATGATCAGTCTTGCCATTGAAACTCAGGTGAGCCCTGTCACAGTCTAGCCTTCTGAGGCTCTAAAATATCTTGATTCAATCAATGTTTGTCCTTAAATTTGACTAACACCTTAATACAATTGTAGGTTTGCTGTTAAGTGACTTTTTCTAACTTTGTGAAGAAAAACAACAGCACTGTATTTATTCACAAGCATGAGCTAATGTTCACTGATTTCTGGTCACAGTTTCTTCCACAAAAACCGCATCCATTCCCACAGCGAGCTCTTATCGTGCTCGTTTCAGCTTATCACGTGACCTTATCAAGTGTCCTTGTGTCATCTGATACACAACCTGTGAAAGATTACTGTGATACCTAGCTGCTGTTACACCTCTTTGCATTCGCAATTTAGTCAGACTATGCTTTCAATGAACAAACCCGGGTTAAAACCATGTGCTGAGCACTTGGCCTGTAGTTTACTCTGAGGGAGTCCGAGCCGCCCCAGGTCTGTGATATTTCAGGTCCAATGATGCTTACCTGAGGTTCACAGCCTAAACATAAACTTTGTGGTTCCCACCTGGTGCTTATTCACATGAGCGTAGTCATTTCCGTACAAGTATCGATTCCACATTGCTTTTACTAATGGATAAGATGGAAATTCAAGGAATGGGTTGGGTCATTGCACAAAATGAATGGCAATAGAGATCACCTGACCCAATTCCCAGAAGTTGGCTGTTATCATGTTTGGCTATTGCATAGTCATTTATAAATGTTACCCATGCAGAGGTAAGTCATACATAGCTCCTCTGACTGTAGGCAACATGCAAAAGCTAAGGAGGTTTAGAAAAAAATATCTTGCCAGGGTGTTTAGGGCCATCTTCAAAAGATATAGCCCGCAATGAGGGGCAATGATGAACTTCAAGATTTTTTTTTTCTTTTCTAGGGCGCAGAGGTGAGAAGACATGCTACCAGCATCTGTCTTGTTTGTAAGCAAAGCACAGAAGACAGATGATCTGGCGCAGTAAATCTACGGGCTGTTATAAATTACCAGCAGATGAGTACGATAAAACTTGTCAAAACAGGCCCTCCCCCTCCGAAGCTCACACCACTGATGAAATTGCTAAAGTCAAGATAGTCACCATTCCTGCAAATTGAGTCCTATTCATTTGGATTCAAATATTGGGTTGTTAAAAACAAATAATTAGCATGCATTATACACCATCATGACTCCACATTGCCCATAAGTATTAGTATGTGACTGAATGCTGTGTGTCCCCTGCGATAGATTGCTGACCTGTCCAGGGTGTATTCCTGCCTCTCACCCAGTGCATGCTGGGATAGGCTCCCTCACCCCCCGTGACTCTGACCAGGATAAGCCTGTATAGATAATGGATGGATATACAGCATTGTGTACAGGACCTTTTTATTGTGCGGCATTTCCTGTAGTCTCTCAAGGACAAAGGATGGGCATTGCATAGGGAGCAACACAAATGTTTGTTTGCTGTAGGACAGAGCCCTTCGCTTGCACATGGAGGCCAGAGGAACAGGTCTACGGTGTTTGGTGTCCATGGTAACAATATCCCCTAATGTTCCTCTTCCTTTGTTTTTTGACTGCTTTTGAGATGAAACCATGTTTTTTCATAGTCTTATCTAACTATAATAATCTTGAAAAATAAAAAAAACCTTGGCTTTAAAACGGCTGTATGACTGTTATTATTTGGAAATGTCAAAATGGCTGTCATGAAATGATAGTTAAAGGTTAATACTAGTAGACAATGATGTATGAATGATGAATTATGTTTATACAAATTATTGACACATTTCCCCACTGCAACTCTAATTGGCTCAAAACAAAGATACACAAAGAGTATCCAAACCAAGCCATCATCTTGGTCGCTGAAAATTACAGAAAGGCAACATAGCTTTTTATATTTTTTATTTATTGGCAACCAGCATGGGGCTGAATATGTCCAATTCCAATTGAGGGGAGTGTAGAAATGTGCTCCTACAAAATGTGCGGCGTTACCAGCCTGCTTTTCTTTCCCACACTGCGGCCCACAGCTAAGCTTGCATAGAGCGTAGTCGGAGGAAGACCTTCCATATGCAGCTTCGACATGCGGTCCACGGGTGCCCGAACGACCAGAAGGGGTCGCTAGAGAGAGGTGAAACATGGACCCCCTGACCAACTGAACCCATATCCTGGGCGACGCAATGGAGCTACCAGCCACAGTCAGCACAGGCACGCTCCAATGAGGTTCATCCATGCGCCGCTGTGTGGTGCCTTTAGCCACCCAGCATTCCATCATTTTTGTTCCTTGCACAAATTAATACACAGACTGAGGGAAATTATTTAGTTTTTGTTTCCTTTGCTGGAAGCTACATTAAAAAAAAAATTATTTTCACACAAAGCTGAACTGTTACCAAAAGCAAAGATTCAGGTGATAGTGTTATTGCTGGTGAATTAAGAAACAACCATAGTGCTTGAACAAACAACCTCACAAGATGTATACTTCAGTACGGCGACTGAAACGCCAGCCAAACCACCAATGGAAGTTTTGAAGGGTCCTGCTCTCTCACTCGTCAGGCCCTTTTTTTTTAAACAAGCTGTATCTCATAATCATCATCACCATTACAGATGAAAGCAAATAGCTGATTCAAATTTGTTCCAATTGCTGCAATTAAATAACTGGTTTTGAGATGCTATCTGCCTTTCTCCCCAAAAATAAAAGAGAGAGACTCAAGCATTAAATAATCATACCATCAGAAATAATTAGGGTCCAACTTTGATGTTGTTTATAAAATCTTGCAAATACATCAGGGGTCGGAATGATGTTGGGGACCAACGTGGCAGACGCCGGGTTGCCATGGCACGGGATGGTGGGCTAAGCCCAGACATGGCCCTGGACCACCTGGCACAAAAATCAGTGGGCAGAAGATCGCTATCTGAAACCTTTCTGGGAATACATGCAGCTATACTGTCGTTGCATAATGGTACTGATAGGAGGATTACTCAAGGGTTGAACTTCTGTAGAACCGAAGAGTGAGTAGACGTTGGCTAATATACCAATGTAGAATGGAGCCCTGACAGAGAGATATGCATACATTTACAAAATCCTGTATTCAGGCCATTTTCATTTGGAGGGTGGAGGAAGTTAGAGAGGGGATTTTCACATGACATGGGAAAGCCAATGCACATCATGTTAATGATCTTTGGTGAAAAATTATCATTTTGGTTTCAAAAGTTTTTTTTAAATCTAACTGTTCATTCATTTTTGCAGACCAGGAGATTAAAACTGTTTAACTTATAACACATACCTTCTGTTGTATCGCATATGGGTTTCAACATCAACATTTAATTTGGGTTTGATGAAGGAAAAATGGAAACAAAAAGAAAAAAAAAGTGGGTTATCAAAATATTTCTCTCCATGACGCCCATCATTTCACAGCTGAGGAGCATCTCTGAGGATAGTTTTCAGGCTTGGCAGACTCATCCTCAAAATCCCTCTGGTTTACAGACTGCTGCGATCCCACTGACGCATACCGAACAGAATACACCCAGATTGTCCTGGGCAGTCTCTGAGCTGTTTCTTTAGTTGGTGGAAATTACAGGGAGACAAATAAACAAGGCAATCATTTTCCCCCATCTTGAGTCAACACTACACGGAGGTCAACATATCTGGACGTCTCCCCCAACCGCTTTATCCCTGGAGCCACAGCCCGGGTCAGGAAATGACATACACTAGCAGAAATACCTAAGATGGACTGATGTGGATATTTCAACTGTTTCATCTTGAAACAGGAAGTTGCTGGCAGACCCATTTAGAACAAAAATTATCTTTGTCTTTTATGTTCCAATTAAGAGTGCAATGAGGTTACAGACATTTTGTGTGTGTGTGTGTTTGTGTGTGTGTGCGTGTGCAGGGGCTTACGGTCATTGATACAAGGGTGGGGCATACGCCCTCACCCCCCTCCAATCATCATCATCCAAGTTCATTCAGGATATACATATTTTTTTCAGTTCATTCTACATCCTTATCGACTAGACTTCTAGACCGGGTGAGTAAAGCATCGTTTTATTTTAATGGTACCTGCATTATTCACAGTTTCCCCTGGACTGCGATTGCAAACCCCACCACAACTCCCCCCTTCATTCCACGATTACAATTCCCCCTCCATCCCCAGTCCATGATCGTAATCTTTTTTTTTAATCCTCTGTGTGTGTGTGCGTGTGTTAAGTAAAGCCTTAGGTAACAAGGAATCAACAGAACCAGTATAACAAGGAATCAATGCTCACTGAAGTTTTATTTCACTGACACATGCAGCATTCTAAAATACTGTGGTTTTCTGTTCAACAATAAAAGAATTACACAGAAAAGGTGTAGATCAAATCAATGCAAATAGCAACTGAAATCATAAAGCAGTCCTGATTCTTCATTAACAAATATAATTATGTAACACCCTCTCAGTGGAAGGTTCCAAAAGGCTCTTCTGTGTCTCCACAGATGAAATAGGTATCTAGTTTTCTTTGTTGAGCAGAATGGTTCAGTTAGAGACCTTTCACATATCACCTACCATAGCTTCAATTGTGGCAGAGAATTCAGCTATCAACTCCCTATTCAATGAGAAATGTTACACTGTAGACTATTAAAACATAATTTGTGCAATATGCCTTTCATCAAACCTAGATACCTTAAAGGTTATGTTTCATAGTCTAAGGAACATCCTAGAAGTCAAATTCCAAGCAAAATTTTCTTTCCAGTATTATTTGAGATCAAATACCAGGGTGTGAAAGTTCTCCATCCAAAAGCCCTGTTCACCAGCATCAGTGAACCAACATGTACTGCAGTCCTGCAAATTGTGATTTAAGGTCAGATTAGGCAGAGGCAATGGTTCAAGTTTATTATTCCAAAGGCTGAGTCGCAGTAATCACAGGCTCCAGCACTTTGGGACTTGCTGCAGCTACTGTGGAGAAAGAGAGCGAGTTTCAGGGCCATTTTCTCTGTGTTTACATAAACTGGCCAGTTACGTGCATAGTTTCCTTTAGCACCAACCATGTGGGTCGCAGTAGTTTATTAATGTAGTCCACGTAATTGCATAATTGAGTTATTCAAAAGCCCTGTTTGTTTTTACTGAGGCCATATCAAAAGCTTCAAAATGGCCCCGGTCAAATTTGAAGAACATTTGGTTCTTAAGGTCACATTTAGCTGTAGAAAACAAGGAAATTAAGTCTCCATACATAATATCTTGATATCAGTACATGAGCTCAGACACTGGGGTAATTACAGATAAGTTTCCCAGTGCGCTGCTATTTTGCTAATTGCTAACGAGTCACTGCTTTAAGCTTTATAAACACCGTTCTCATTTGGCAGTATTTGCACATTTTAGAATTACATCGTGATGAAAAAAAGTGTAAATATTCAAGGGGACCAAAAGGAAACTCAAAGCACACAGGAAGTGGTTCAAAATCTCTAATGGCACCCCCACCTTCACCTGATTCATATACTGTAAGGAATGTCTGGCCTGCCTAACAGCATTTGCAGACCATCACAAATATATATGTAACATCACTAAAGCATTAATGAAAATTAAGTAGGTGAAGCAAGAACCAAAATACAACTCCTGAATTCACACAAATTACAATCACAGCAAGGCCTAAGAAGATAAACCTAAAACCATAAAACGAACAATAATCTGATATTGTTTAAGGAAAAAATATTCTTTATTTTACTGAAGGATGTATTGCCAATTTGCACTATTTTCTGCATTGTCTTCAGGGTCATTTGAAATCTTCATTGCTTTAGTGTGATGTATTGTGGAACCTTCTTTTTATCTGGGATTCCAATGATCTCATGCGTCAGGCTTTTAATTCGATTTTTGAAACGTGATGCCAAGAGCTTCGCACTGTGCAAAGCTCTATTGTACCAAATATGATGTCTTTATTGGTAGACCGCCTCATCTGGTATTAATCTATAGTGATATATTTAAAGGTATATTGCTATTTCCATTTATTTTTCTTAACACATTACTGTGTTGATTTTGACTAAATGTACACGATCATATGAGGATGGTTCAGAAGCCCAAACTATAAAGGCTACAACGTTCGCATCAAGCCTGTAATCTGGTCTCCATTTGACCGTTTTGAAAATGATACACGGCAGCCACCTGGCTTTGATTGTTTCCCACTTGCAGGCTGGTTAGCGCTGGCTAGTTTTTATTGGAAATTCAGTTAGCGTGCTTCCTTCATCCTGCGTGCTGTATCCCTGTGGCTCGGCACACAGCCTCATCCCTGCTTCACCGTGTATCCCCCCTTCCCATGGTCTCTGGGCCTGAGAAAAGCAAGCCAGGCGAGCGTGAACAGTGAGCTCATCCTTCACGAAGACACCTTCTGAGCATCAAGAGCACCAGAAATCTACTTCAATGAAACAGATTTTGTACAGCGCTATGAACTGCAGTGGAATGTTGTAATGTTTCCTTTGCCTATACATTTATACCTGTATTATCATTTTGCTTCCAAAGGTACATGACGATTAAATTATTATATTTTATAATAGAAATAATAATATATTATATGCCTTATTTTTTTTTTAATCATGAGGACTGATATAATGTATTATTTACATTTTGAGATAAAGCCTTATAGTGACTTCATTCCATTTCGTTCAGTTCTTTTTTCTCCAGAGTAACACTGCAGTAGATGTGTTAATTGGCTGTTCAGATTAGGCCTTGCACATGTGTGAAAGAGACAGCCATGTTTACTCATGGTCTATGGCCTATGTAGTCAGGGCAGAACAACGGGGCAATCCAGGTTTTTGGTTTGGCTGCTGCACTGAGGTGAGTGGGTGCACACAACACCATTGTCCCAGGAGAGGACACTACAGTCTGCTTAGCATACCATAGCATAGCTTAGCAATGCTCACTTCTAATATTTATCATAGCGCAGTGAATTTATTGAATTCCACTTGTGTTTTTGTTGAACGTTAATGTTTACTGAAATATTTCCAGGCATCCATCCTTTGAAGATGTGTGAACTTTATAATGGAACAGTCCTGTAAATCCATGTAGTTTTTACTAAAGATGAATGCTGTTTTGACTATATTCTATATTCATTGAAGAGACACTTGATATGATTGGCACATATGATTGTATCTAATGATAAATTGTATATTGTAACAGTAAATTGCCTACATGAAAAGTTCATTAGAAATAATAAATAAATAAATAAATAAATAAATAAATAAATAAATAAATAAATAAATAAATAAATAAATAAATATTATTATTATTAGTAGTAGTAGTAGTAGTAGTATTGTTGTTGTTATGTCTGAAACCTTCCATCTCTGGGCACTGCATATCAGTGCCAGTCAGTGGCAGTCAGTGCCAGTTGGTGCCAGTCAGTGCCATCACTGTACCACAGAGCTGCCAGCCAAGGCGCTGTGGAACCGTCAGGGCTCCATTCCAGACTTTACTGCAGACCAAACCATACGGCCCTAAAACCCTGGAGGGATCACCACTCAGCAGCTTCTAGAATATGTCTTCTGTTTTGATTTAGGATAATATTTTTTGGCATGTAGGATGAGAGCGAACAAAGGCATCGAATAAGCTTTAAAAATTATCTATCTGTCCCTAATATGTTTAAGATGAGGTCCTCGTATAAGTTAGATCTTCCAGATGCATCAAAGAACATATATTTCTGCTCTTACAATGGCACAAATGATGATATAATGAAACATCCAATAACCGGTCCACCGCAATGGAAACCTATTTATGGAAAAAATAAGGCCTCAAAAAGAACAAGTGTCACCAGAAAATAACTGACAAAGGATGAGTGGAAATCTGTGATGCTGGAAATTGCTGAGAGTCCCAGGTTTTGTTGAGCTATGCTGTAGCTACAACCAGACATTTAATTTAATACAGCGGTTGGGATGGGACTTTTATTTTGTGGGGTAGGCTTCAAAGTGCCAGTGTAAACAGAGCTTGCTAACACTGTTCTTTTAGAAATAGCTATAACCAAAACAGGAAATATTGTCTTCTGTAGGCAGTTTGATTAATTTTTTATTTTTATTTAGCATACATTTATGTATTTCATTTTATATTAGAACAATTAATCAAGGACTAAATGGTTTTTTATTGTTGTTTTGTGTGTTTTTGATAAGTGGCTTTACAGAATTCATATTGTAACAAATCAAATCTTTTGGTGTTTCGTGTTTGCTTGAAGTGTATCGTTGTCTCCTCGGAGGTCAGGTGATTTCCATTCTCGGGCCTCAAGGTAGCACAGATGATTAGATCAAGCGCGCGGCCTTCAGCGCGGCCAGATTAGAGTAGAGTCTGCTCTTCTTGAAAGCAAGTCTGGAAGCGCCTCTAAAAACAATGGTCTTTATGGCCGACGCGACTCGTTTAATCGCATGACTGACGGTGAATGCCCACATTTCCTCTCCGCTAAAAGACACCCACGGAGTGGAGCTATGTCGGAGAGGGACTGCTTACCTTCAGCGCCTGCTCTCTCCCTGAAAGTCCCACGTCGCCGTGCGGCTAACAGCTTACGGAAATAACAAAAATATACACTTCTGGGCGGCTTAAATGATTTAATAGCTGTATTAATTAGGGCGAGATCAATATAACCAGACTAATAATACGTGACATCCATAGCTTTTCAATCTAGAATTGAAACGTTTTGGTTAAGGTCTACTTCTCTGTAAGCTCAAACCATGTTGCATGTCAGCTGTCTCTCGTTAATTAATAGTTCGGAAGCACCTCATATCCAGGGCTGAAAGATAAATATTTTTTAAGCAGGTAGGCTACACAACAAATAGCCTCTCACACGCTCAGCTATTGATGGCAAGTAAAAATCTACAAAATGTAATTTCAAAAAATCATCACTACAGCCATGGCTGCACTTGTTATTAATTAACTTTTTTTATTTTGAAATGGGGTCATGACGTAGGGCTTGTTTTTTTTTTTTGTTTGGGATATGTTCCATTAATCCAAACAATTCTTTTCTCAGCAATGTTTGAACTCATGTGAAAACATGCTGATGTGGGCATAAATTTCACAAAGAACAGAAAAATAAATTGTGCCTTACTTTTTTTCTTCACAAAATAATTTCTTTCTATTTCATTTCTCCATATTATATCCTTTGTGAAATTATACTGGATTTGGAACAAGCTACAGTAAATTCCTTTTCTTGTCTTGCATGGGCTGTACCATAAATGCAATTTATTTGAATTTCATTTACTGTGGCAGGGCGGCTGAGAACTTAACGAAATAATCATGCACTGAAACAGAAGCGTGTAAATGGAGGATAAGGAACGGGTCAGATCACATTACTTTTTTTGGGGGTCATATGGCAATGCCTATTTCAATTCATCACGTTGAATTCAAAGACAGCCTTGCGTGCGTTCGGTTTCACTGAGCGCTGTTTTATAGAATCCTTTCCCCGCTGATTTTAACGAGTCATCAAAGGACAGAAATTTACGGTTAAATTGATTTAACCTCAGATATTAAGGTGACAAAACATGCTTATAGTAAATATGCGGACTAAACTGTTGTATGTTCTAAACGGATGGGGGAGGAAAGGAATGTTTGTCAAGGTATATGAGCACAAGACTTCTATAGTCTTCTGTGCACAAGCCTGGTCCACAGTCTGTATGGCAGGTAGAGTCGGGCATGTATGGCTTAAGCCCACTGTCTCACAAGGTGAGGAGACAGAACCAGACCAGTGTAGCCTGGATTTATAGAGACTGAATTGTGTGTCATGCAGGCTGCCCATGAGCCAGATTCTACAGCACGTTCTGTATAAGAAAAATTTAGACTCTGTGGGGCATAGATCTTTCAGCAATGATTACCCTTACAGTCAAGCCCAGAAATGCTGATTGTAAATCATTATTATTTTTATTATTATTATTTTATGTAAATAAAGGCATTTTCTTCAAAACCATACTGCATATAAGTATTTATTTCGAGATGTGTAGTAAAAAAGGACTTTATGAAAGACTTGAAATTCTTGTCATAAAATTTACAAATGTGTCTTTACATGACTGAGGTGAAGAAGCAAGCTGAAGAAGAATAAACCAGAATGTAAAAAAAAAATATTTATGTCTTTCACTGTATAACTGAAGCTTCACAGAAATATCTCATCCATCATTTTACATTCCAGCAATATGGTGAACTTACATAGCTTTACAAGAATAAACTAGTTGATTCTAAAATTAATTTAAAACAATGGATATCAGTTGCAATTATAGATTTTAGGTCCAATGGTCTTTCAGTAATGGTATTTTCTCAATGGAGAAATTGTGGGTTGTCATCTTATAACTGTTAATTGTGGACTGACAAAAAATAATGCATTAATATCTTGATTAGTTGATTTATTTATCATGTTGAATGACCTATCTGTCATTTAGAGCTTGCTTAGCATTACCAGTGAACCTCTGTGACCAATTCCCAGTTGTCAGAAATAAAATAATTATTTTGGAAAACATTTTTATATTCAACAAATCAGTATTGCTATCTGTTAAACTGTATTCTTGCAGGAATACTTTTAACAATATGATATATAAATATATAATGTTATCATTAGAAACAGTCTGTTTTTTTTGTGTTTTTTAAAACACCTTTTTAATTAATATTCAATAATTAGATAGATGGGATAGGAAAGGAAAAGCCAGTCTCATATGTTTGTATTAACTATAAACTTCAGGCTGTTTTTAATTGATATATGTTCAAAACCAAACAGAAAATATATATATGTACATTTTCTGTTTGGTTTTGTTTTTTGTCCATTTTAATAGGCTCACTTTCAATATTATATTTTTAATCACATTTTTCATTGCCTAATATTTAATTTCCAAGTGCATAATTGGTAAATTAATTGAAATTACCAAGATGTATTAATCTTCAGTCTACTGCAGAATTAAATGTAAGTAATTTTAGTTACAACCAAAAAAAATGCTTTCTCATATTTGAACAAACCACTGTTAAATCAAAATAAACCTGTTTTATGGTATGAAAGAAAGTCTTTAAGCCTTAGTATTATGGGTCCTTGAGATAAAATGCTTACCTATGCGGCTTATTGAAAGCAATAAAACAAATAATAATAATAATAATTATTATTATTATTATTCATTTTCAAAATTCATTTCAATAATCATTGTATTTAAAGTGTTTTTACATACCTAGAGCTGTGCAGAGAACAACAATAAAAGCATAATAAATTATCAATAAATGATTAAGTATTTAAATCACACAGTCAAACCCAGGGGGACTTCATGTTAACACAAGCAATTGTCTTAAAAGATCTCATGCAAATGTCACATGCATTAAATTTCTATAATATTGAAAGCTCTATTAGGATGAAAGGATAGTTCCTAAAGACCCACTGTTTTTTAATCTGTTTTTCAGTTATTTCTGTACGTACTGTACAGAACAATTAGAGTGCATTTATAACACTTGTTTTTGCTTTCTATTTCTCCGCATAATTATCCTATGTTCATGTCTTCTTACTCTCAGTATCACACACAGTGCTGTCACTCCACAGACTTTTTCATGCCATTTATGAGCCTAATATGTGAAATAATAGATGCTGTTGTGTGTCGCAGCCAAAGCAAATACGCAAGTGTGAACACCAGATACTTTCAAAATGGAGTAATCGTTGGCTCATTTTTACATGAATCCCCCTCCCCCACACCACAGATGTCATCAGGTATGCTAGACCCACTCTGGATCAACATTCTTTTTTCCTGGACCATAATTTCATTTACATAAAAAAGAGGAGAGGAATGGAAAGAGGGAGAGGGACAATAAAAAGAATCAAAGTTGACAAGCCAGGCGTGCGTTTACAAGCTATGTGCTCTCGGCTCAAAAGATTATATGCTGTTAACCTTGAATGAGAGCATCAGAATCTCAACCAAGGCACAGAATAGGCTATTCTCCCAATTTCCCCATTGCTACAAAGAGGTAAATTTAACAGCAACACTGCCACCTACTGACTGATTCCTGACAACATTCTATATTTCGCCTTGTTTCAGTCTGAGGAATGGTAAAGTGATCTTCCTCAAGCCTATAAGGGATATTTGCCTGTCAGCAGCAGCATTGTGAATTTCTCTAAAAGCTTTGGACCACCAAGCTGCCTCAATAAAAAATGGTTGTAGATGCAAAGAAAAGGAGCTACACTATTTATATTTTCCCTCTGAAACTATTTGTAGATACAAATGATATATTTGAATTATGAGGAAAGCAGGAGCACAATATATATGTTCAATAAAATGTGGGGTTTACGGTGAAAGTTGGTGAGCTCAATAGCTTAAGCTGGCTAATATCTTTACCATTTAAAATGACATCGATTTGGTTGATTGTTTTTGCATCTGGTAGATGTTGGATGAGTTACCTAATTCTTTATTCTTGCCACTCTTTCATAGATGAGCCCTTTTACTTATTTTGTAGACACAGTATTCAAAGATGCACAATGGTGACAACACAGTATTCAAAGATGCACAATGGTGACAACATGAATGATAAACACTATGAATATTATGATTTTATTTCCTTAAAATAATTCAGAAAACCTTTGCCACAAACAACACCAATAGTTTGATCTGTGACAAGAATTGGTAGTGTGAAGTAAAACAGGTGATGCATGACACCCATTTAGTATGAAAACACGTCTCACATCAGTTGAGACAGAATGTCAAACATTTAACCAGTTAAAGAAGAGTATAATTGCATTGCCAGAGTGTGACATCTGAATTAAAATCTGCCTTTCGAGAAAAACCTAATCTGTGTTGTAGCTACAATCTTGTGACTTGCGAATTATTTTTGCAATACTGTTTTAGCAACAAATTTTAAATGTGGAAAAACAACACCACTTGATGTGTGTGCATTTATATGCGAGTTAATGATCATCAACTTCGCCAACTAATGTGTCTTCAGAGCATCATCTGTTTTATCTGGGCACTGGGAGTGCTTTCTTTATGAATACTCAGCACATGCAAGCAGCATTCTTATTTTTGTGTGTCCCCTGGATAGTCATCAATCATCACTTAGTTTGAAGGTGTTGGAAGAAGATTACTAATAAACCTTATGTTGTTCTGGCTTTTGAGTAAGGACACTTTATTAAATCTGCCAATTATTTATTTCTGTGGATATGTGCATTTTATGTGCATTATTCGCATGTATGTGCATGTGTGTACGTGCAATCCCAGGATGCACCACACGCAACACAAAACAAAAATCCGTTTGAAAAAAGGTATGCAAAACATTCCTGTTCACGATCTCTTGTTCTTCAGCTTTGTTTTTTTTCCCTCCATCTCTTCTCTCGTTCGAGCATTCTCACTCGCGAGCTTGCCAAAGAGTGACTCAACAATCAAATATCTGCTATGGAGAAATAGAACATCTAAATAAGAAAACTATCAGCATGGGAAATGTAACCAGAAGGCAAAGCTACCTGCTGTTTAAACAAATACGATTCCATATAATTCTGTCACCGTTCCAAAAAAGCCTGCCTGTCTTAAGGAAGTTCCAAAGCTCCAGGGAGGACGTTTCTGTCTTAGGGGACGCATAAGTAACTACTTGCCCGGAACAGACGTTTGAATGTCGGAGCTGGCCACCAGCAGCGATGCATAACAGTTTCTGATTGTGTGAAGATCATGGCGGAACTCCCCGGAGATACTCGACGCTTGGGTGGCGCTGGACGTTGCTATGCTGAGACGCAATCGACTCATATTAGCTCCTGGAGAATCGCTTAATGTTTGTCAGGCCTGGACTTGGTTCTCGACGCAAAATCGCTGAGTACGTTTCTAGGGAAATGTCCTCGGTATGGTAAGACGTTTCTGCGCAATAGTGATTTATCACTGCCACAGAAGACTTTCAGTTGTTTTATAAAATATGTTTGTCATACTGTTGAATACAAAAATAAAATTAAATGTGTTGTCTTATCTATGTCTTTGATGGTAATATATATACCTGCAAATGAAAAAATGAACAGTCAGCGTTCCTTATGAACTTAAACTAAAACTCTGCAATATTTTTTTTACACTGAGGGGAACACTTTGTTCCGCAGTTCCAATGACAGAGTTGGAATGTTCCATGATGACTTTTTTGCAGAACCCCCTCGTGATTATAAACATGTATAATATGTATTCATAATTTGTTTTTCACACTTCACACATTGTTCAATGAGCCTAATGTATTCTTTTTTTTGACCTCACTTTGGTTTTTTAGAGTTGCTCTCTTGCAAAAGCACCTGCAGCCAAGGGAGAAAAACACTGGACGTCTTGTGAGGGCTGAGCGGTCTCTCTTCACATGCAGCCAAATGGCTGCTCGGGGAACTGAATGGAAGTTGTAAAAAAAAAAAAAAAGAAAGATGAAAAATAAAACCCTGTTTGCCAGCGGTGGTGGCCTCCTGGTTCCCCAGGTGGATGGAATACAGCTGAAATCACTGGAGACGTTTATATTTTGCAAGGAGTCCAAGATCACTCATCTGCTTGGGTTAAAAAAGGCTGTTCTTCCCCCCACACATCTGAAATACCGCTCAGTAAGGCACATGCAAAACAAATAAAACTATTAGTGCCGTTGCTGCTGGATCCAAAGTCAATTTTGCTGAATTTGCTTTAATTCAAATAAATTTCATGGCCATAGACCTTGCTTGTATTGACACCATCTTGGCTCGCTGGCACCCTCTAGCCAATGATTTGAGAATCCAATGGAGCCCAAGGTGAGCCTTGGTACCAAGACAGGGTCAATAGTCAAAGTGCATTTTCCCCTTGCCACCCCATACATGGCATTATTGGTGTATTGGCAGTACTTGCATTTAAAGGGGGGGGGGAGGGGGGGTCACAGAAGTGTTGAACGATGGGAAAACTATTGTGACTATTCCTTCCTTCCCAGTCAATATGACAGCTGTTTTTCCTGGCCACCTACGCTCTGGTTTCCTGTTTTTCCTGGGGAGGGTGCTAATGATAATATATTCATCAACTCCGAGGAAACTGTCCGGCGCTCTCTATATTTCTACAAGGCTTCGACCGAGGCCCCAGGTGTGTTCATAAACGCACCCCAATCCCCCAGGTGAAGCGGCTAAAGGCGAAGCGTTTCGACACATGGTCCTAGTTTATTGACACCTGAGCCCGGGGGCGGAGGGCTGGGGGGGTGGGGGTTGGAGAGCGTGGCATTTAATTTAGGTGCCCTTTCGAAGAAACCCCTGGTTACATCATTCACACAAACATCTTATTCAAAATCCAGGTGCCTCCCACTGTATGTTTTGTTTGGCCACAAAAAGGACTTTGGCGTCCAATACATCACACGTCCCTTCCTGCAACTATTTAGGATAGGAACTCCAAAACTCACAAATGCAGTATGACTGAATGTTCCAAAGATGTACCAGGATACTAAACACGCAATATATCTCCCCGCCGTTTCCAAACAGAAATAGATTTCATTGGATTGCTGGATGAATCTGACCTCAGATTTCCATTTTGGAGGGGAGAGCGGAGCTCCTACTGTTTTTCTGTCTGTTGGTGGCCCGGGGCCTAATCACCCAGATCTCCCTCGGAGGTCGTAAATAACGCCGATGAGACAGATTCCTTGTGTTCCCAGTGACGGCGCGCAGCGATTTTCTGTGCGGCCATGTTTTGACAGCCCTGACTCTAAATCACGGTTTTTATGACGGCTGGGAAAAGCTCGGGCTGCTCGCGGCGCTGATTTACGGTCATTCGAGTCTGGAGGACACTATAATTTGTGAACCAACGTGAAAACAGATGGAAAGAGAGATACCAGAGGGCCGTCTGACCAATGCATTCTCACCGCCGCTTACAAATGGTGTCCATATGCTGCGGAACCTGTTCCAGTTAACGTCTCTGTTCGCATCACAAGAGCTCGCTAAAAATTAAAAAGAATTAAATTATAGGTATATCAGTTTATGTAATTAAATCACTTTTGAACCTACCTGCACATTTGTGGGGGTATGTTCAATGGTGGTAAATTAAAAAGTACATTATTCTCTTTAATTATATATTAAAAAATAGCTTTGATGGGAGCTGTTGCAGCTTGGGAAATATCTTGTGTGTGAGTTAACCTAAATGGACAACATTAATGCATCCAATAAGTACAAAGTACTGTGCATAGTGTGAACAAATATGGATTTTTAAAATATAAATGAAACCAAACACTTGACGTTGTTTTCAGCATAAGAAGTATAAGAAGTAATGTGAGGTATCCTCACAGTTTTTTTACTGCTGTTGGGCAACAAATTAGGATGTAAGCATTTAAACTCTTCCTAGGAGATGATTTAAGTTGCATGGTTCAACAGTCAGGAGTAATTGGCGACTTCAGTGTGCTTAACCTTTGGCAGCTGAGCTGGATTAAGATTTACATTGTCTAAGAGTTTCCACCGTTAGTGAGTTCATATGGACTCAGTGTTACCCTGCCAGGATCTTGGGTAGTGGCTGGCCTGATATGTCTCACTGTGTATTCACCGTTACGGGTTTCATCAAAGGGAGCACACCCACGTAAACCGAACGCAGAGCTCTGGAGGGAATCTCAGGGCCTGGCTGTCTGGCCGAGGGGTTGGACTCCGAGACTGGCTGATTTAGGAGGCGCGCGATGAACGCTCGTGGAGCACGGCCGCCGTCAGGCCCGCAGCTGCATGTGGGACGGGCCTGGCGAATCAGGGCCGCCTGCACAAAGAGAGGGGGAGATAAGCCAAACGCAGATGTCAGCGGCTTCGGCGGAGGCGGAAGGGTCGGTTATCAGCGCCGAGAGAGGAGGGTGAAGGAGGGTGGAGCGGGTGCGGGGGGGGGGAGAGGAGCGGGGAGAAAACAGTTTACAGGAGATATTTGTGGGGAGGGGAGATGCAGAGATACACCAGACAAACAGAAGGTGATGGAAGGTAGAAACTTTAGGGCATGATAGGGAGGAAAGTGACAGTGCGTACAAAAGGGGAGAGAGACCAACAGAATGGAAGGGCACAAAGGCTTTAAATCAACACTGTCCTTAACTTTAACTTGGTGAATTAAAATAAAATTCCATATGGGAGGGCCAAAAGCCAGATAAAATATTCAGAAATGTCATGTTTTTCATTGACTACCTTTAAACTGTGAGCTTTTACTAATTTACTGAAATGAAATAGCTTGCCTATGTAATGTATGTGCACAAGTACTGTTTAATTCAGATCAAGGGCTCTTCCTCTGGAAAACACATGCACCCAGATGAACTTCCAGACATACCAAGCATATAATCATCAGTCAGTCTGAGCCTACTATGCTCTAATTAGGTCTAACTGATATTGTTTTTTCAAATATTTCAAAAAAATATTTCCACAATTTTTTTTCTCCATGTTTTAAAAAATTATTAAGTACTGTAGGGCTTTAACTCCCAGCTCAATATTCATGTTTGATGAATATTGCAAGAATAAGATGTTTCATTTTTCAGCAAGTAATCCTAACGTTTGAAGTAACGTACTGCAATACTTTGCTTAAAATTATCAACCGTTCAGAAGCACTGTACCTTGAGCAATGGTGAAACTGGAGAAGGTTTCCTGACCTCTAGCGGCCATACGATATATAACATGCTGCATTACAAAAGACAGGAAGTCATTTTCAACCGTTTATCTATTAATCAACTGTACACGACGCAACACAGTGAATCACCAGAGAACAAGGTAATCTGCTAGGCATTTAAATTTTCACGTTTAATAATTCATGTTTCATAATATCAGCCAAAGAAATTTCAGAGGGTTTGCCCTCAGTCAACATCATTGCTACGCTAACGAGCAAAGTTTGGGAAATAGTCCCCTACGCCTGTCTTTAAATGATTAACGTTGCATCATCCATTATCTAATGCCACCAAGGAAATCCCGGTGAAGCGCACAGTGATCGCATCACGCAGAAATGTTTCTTCGCAGGCTGTGTGTTGGTGGCCTTCTTGGCCCGGCTCTAGAGCGCGAGTTTTCCTCATCACGGTCTTGACAGTTGGCGTGTCGTTGGGAAGCCGAGCCAAGGGCCCGGGCCCAGGGAAAAAAAATCAGTCTTTCCACCCTGCCCCCGTCTGGCCTGTGTGCTCTTCCTCACCTTAATTCCTGAGAGAGTCGGCCTTCTCGAACGGCCATCCGAAGAAGAGGAAATGGCCATCCCAGCTGAGCATAAGGATATACCCTATTAACATTCCATGATGATTTGGCGGGGGAATAGAATGGAAGCCCAGTCATTCTCATTTTCAGTGGGAGGGGACTTTTTTCTCCAATGGACAACAGCACTGGGGTGAGAGAGTAATACTGTACTCTACTCTCTCTCTCTCTCTCTCTCTCTCTCTCTCCCTCACATTCCATAACAGTCATAATACTGTAGAATACAGAGGAGAATATCGCATTTCACAAAAAATGCCCAACAGCAAAACTTAAATTTAAATTTAAATTTGTAATTGATGTTTATAATTGTGGAAAAAATGCTATAAAATTTATCTCATACACACAGCTTCTGAAATCATATTGTCACTGTACAAGCCACTTTGGAGTTGCTGAGGTGTTTTCCTGCTGTATACCACAACCCCCCTGAAGGCTGCCTTAGCAGCCATTTTAATGCTGCCTAGTCATCAGAAATTTCTGTAAATGTCTGAAATATCATTCATCACACATAAACAGTCAAAGCATACATTAAAACTGACATAATATCATATATACCCGGAAAGTGAACTATCCCTTTAATAGATATTTTTTTACTGAAATAACTTACCAAGGCCAAACATCTAAAAAGCCAAAATATATAAAGCACAGGTTTTCTTTGAGGGTGTTTTTCTTTTTGTCAGAGTTCATCTTCTCATCCAAGGACTCAGCATATTTGACATGTGAGAGAAAGCAATGTGGTTTGTGGGGGTGGCGAGACTTTCCTTGCAAAAGGAAAACAATTTCAGACAATTGAAAAACCTTTCAAAACTGTGGAAAAGGATGACATCTTTTGTAAAACATGAACATCATGGATTTTTTCAGTTTAAAAACTTTTTTTTAATTAGAAGCCATATGCTAAACTGTGACGATGATAAACTTAGCATTTAAGATATAAATAGTTTCCCCAATGAAGACAGGCTCTTATATGCTTTTTGTAGAGTATCTTGAATTAATTTATCACTATAATAAAAATGCACTTATGCATAGTCGTCCCCCTAAAACGGGGTACTGTGTATGAAAAGGACGGTAATTTGTACACAAATTACTGGATGTGGGTGTATATATCCTTAAATTAAAACCGTCTGCACTTTGACCTCATATTGATTGTTTCATTTCAAATCACACGGAGCAGTACCACTCATAATGAGTTCTGCCAGCCAAGCCCAGTTTGCAACTTTGCACATACTCTGCCTTTGAAGTTTACTGGAATTGCCACTAGTAGGTGCTGTTGCTTTAAATTTGAACGGGTGGCGGTGGCTGTGGCTGTGCTCGTGTTTTAGCATATAAAAATATATTTTAAAATGTTTAAAGGGTAAGTTTGGCATATGAGTGGATAGCACCAATTCATAAGTTGAACATTTTTGTCATAAAGTAAAAAATTGTATACATGGCATTTGGGAGGTTGGTTGGAGATGACCCAGTTTATATTAAATCTGTCGAAGGACAGAAAGAAACTAGAGTTTTCTGTTCCCCTCAGCAGCTATGGTGAAGTAGTTAGGTCAAAATTAGTGCCATTTGATTTTCTACATGAAAAAGCATGGGTGTAAAAGGCATGTCTGTGCTTGGAAAAGATACTTATGAAGCCTAAAAGGCTCAGATGACAGGGACCCGGTGCTGTAGTGTAAGCACTGCAGGAAAACTTTGTATCTTCTGGCACATTTATACATGCAAAAAAATATACCCCACATTTTCCCTGTTAGACACACTTTCTCCTTTATGTGGTCCTCTGAATCAATCCTGTGCACTACAAACTCATATAATCTGTGATGGTCAGTCCATATAATAAGGGTCATTCCAGTCATGCTAACAGGATCATATTAAGAAATAAGATCCTTTTATTCTAAATGTTAAGGGAAAATGTTCGATGCAATGAATATTCAATACTCTGACGCTAAATCTAGGATAAGATTGAAAATTTTAAAATGTTTTTTATGTCTAGCACTAATGAATATAGAGCCTAATACTCTCACATTCTTGGTACTGCTGAATTCCATTTTGCAGCAGCCAAACAGCTTTTGAAACTGAAATGAAGGTTTAGAAATGTAAACTAAGCAAAATACATTCATCATCCACATTTCCAAAAAGAGATCCTGTTAATTCCCATGATCCCCCATCTCCTGTTGGTCTGCGCTCTAATCCACCAAGTAGTTTCAGTCTCAAGTAGCGGTATATGTGTTTATGCGGAAGTGGTTTTATTTTGAAGAATGTCTTTGTTGTTTCTTAATGGTAAGTTAATATTTATTATTGATGGGAATTATATGGGAGCATGCTATAGTCTGTCTCACTGATATTTTGTTTTCACTATAAGTATACAGTTAAATATCCAGTTTTAATTCAACTAGTGCAGAGCACATATGGTCTTTACTGGATTCATTTGTACTCTCTTAGACTTGAATTAACACTGGAAATTTTACTGAGATAGTATTGCATCTCATAATTCAAAATAATGTTTTTTTTAGCATTACTGAGTCCTTGTACAATTATGACCATCTTACAAACATGCATGGCTTAAGTTAGGTAAATATGGTAAATCAATGTCTGATTACCATAGCTCCAATAGTTTTTTTTTAGCATAAAAACATTCCTGTCAAGTAAGTGACTTCTTTGGATGAATGCATTTCATGCCCTGAATTTGCAAAGTAAAATGGCAAAGTGGAGACCATGGGTGAAGTTCTTAAGTGATAACCAGGTCAGTTTTCCCGATACTACAACAATTTGAATGCCTAATGTTGGGAGGATGTGTTGGGACTATAAAGTAGTAATGGTTATAAAAATAACTGCTTGTTCTCAGTGTCAAGGTGTGTTTTGCCTACAGGGTGATCATCCATTTTATTTGAATTTTCCCCTGCAGTCTCCTCTAATATCTACACACTCTGGCATTTATTATTTTGAGATGTACGTCGAATTTCCGAAGCCTTCCCATGACCTTAAATGAGCAAACACGCCGATATGGAGATAAGTTCCTGTGTTCACGTAAATATTTCAGAGGGGGTATATTTCTGAGGCCTGCCAGTTCTCATTCTGCGCTCCTGCCGCAGAGAATCTCCAGAACCCTGAAATATTAATGAGGAAATGGATCATGGCCTCATCTGCTATGCCCAGCATTAAATGGCTTCTCTCAATAAGGGCAGGCTCGATGTGGAGAGCACCTGCCATTTGCCATTTAATTTTTTTTCTCTCCCTCTTATTTACTCTCCTCGACATATTATTTTTTTTGTTCCCCTTTGACAGGGATAAATGACCGGATTAATAGGCCTGCATATTAGAAAAACCTCGGCGTGCTTTGTGAAAGCAGGGGCAGGACAGACGGATTTCCCCCAGGTAAACGAACGCAGGCGGGCTGGATTAAGCCTCATTTTCAGCGGGGCTTAGCGGCAATCAGAAGCCATTAGTGGGACATTGTGCGGGTAAAACTAAAAAAGAAAATGAATGGGAACTTTAATTAGCTCTCATCTATTATGATTCTAAAGAGCTGGGGCTGGACTGGGGTATTATACCAAAGATAAATACGTCATCTGCTAGCATATTCATTTGTCTGCCAAATCACATCATGTTGATAACCTAAGGTGAAGTTGCTTTTTCAGATTTAAATTTAAAAACTTACACGAGTAGTGAAAATGAGTGGGCATTTTCAGTAACATAATGGAAATTAAATCCACACTTGGCCAAATAAAGGCTACAATGATAGCAAATATTGGATAACGTATGTAGTGCATAACCCAATATTATGCATACAGTATATAGGACTCAACTTCACTTTAATGTATTACAAATAATTAAGAATCATCTGTAGCATCATTGTGATTCTACACACAAATCACCAGATGGCGCTGTTCTATCACACACAAGAATTCCAGATTTGGCATTTGGCAAACTAAATAGTGACTTCCATTCAGCCCATGTATGGCTGGCTCATTATCACTATATGGGCCTATGGCAGGAGATTGAAAGGTCTTGGTTAATTGGATTTCCTTTGAAACTGATCAGACTCTATATCTGACAGTGTGTGTCATATTCAAAGACTGACAGGGACTCCAGCAAAAACAGCTAAGTATATTATTATTTCTGTAAAAAATAACTGTATTTGTCTTGATCTGTTTTCATGGCTCTTAACAGGACTAATTATATGAAATCCTGACTTGCTGTATGTTCTTTGTTCAGTATGCACTGTTGCATACTGCATAAGGTTCAGGAACATTAGGTTCCAGTCCCAACGTATGAGTCATTAGAAAGTTTTCCACTCAACTTTCCTTAACTGAAAGTGACTTTATATTGTAAATGTGTGGTTAAAAATGTTTCATTCTTAGGATACTAAAATATGTTTCCTTAATTCAAAACATTTATTCATTTTTTTATGATTTACTATGCATTTTATCTCTCGGTTTTTGTATACATTTTACTGAGGATATAATAATAATCGATTTTAATCATAGTGCATCACCTATTTTAGCAGTTTTGATAAGACTGCAGTTGAAACTGCTAGTCTGCTGAAATATATAATTATGAATTTAAGTGGAGCACTATGTTTTTCAGCGGAAATTACAGCAGTTCAATCTAGTTCGTGGAAATAACCATGCTTTTTAAATGGGACCTCTTCCCATAAACTTTTAATGAACTTTCATGTAAACTTTTATGACAACCAGATTTGCCAGACCTGAATAGTTTGCTCGTCTTTTAAAGATAGTGTATTTACATTAGGTAGTTAAATAGGATTGCCTTTAGACTGCATTTTACATTTTATTTTTATGCATGCTTGTATTGTGATGCAGAAGCACGTAAGCATTAGGCTATAAAAATAGTTTTAGATTTCATGGAAGATTCATGGACATATAAATTCATTTTATACATCATTGCATTGTTTTATAAGAAGGGATTCGATTGTTTTTGATACTGAATGAAATATCCTTAGGCTCGGTGAGTTAAGCTAAAACCTTCCGTTGGTTTGCAACATCCAGTCTAATTATCTCTTCCCACACATTCATTGGTTGGTTGTTGTTCAGGGTGGAGTGGGTGGAATTTTCTCATAAAATGTTAGATTTCTTTCTTGATAAGCCAGATGTAAACTCCCTTTTAACCCACCTCCTCTGTCTTTGGTTAAAAATGTGTGCTGTTCAGCTACGCCTTCAAAAGTTTGAAAAATATCTCTTCCAGAAATGCAATGCATGGAAGAGCAAGGTCAAATATGGTCATATAAAGGAACATGTGTAAATATACCCTCTTTAGTCACTTGTACAAACAGTACCAGTTCCAAGAATATTGCCTCCAGAATTGTCCATTGTCTAAATATTATACTGGATGCCGCACCCACATAAAATTGACTGACAGAACAGAATACAGCATTGTAAGACACTGTGGTGCTGTTTGGAGCTCTCTGTAGTCCACTATGAGAAGCCCCATTTCCCGTGTAGTGCTCAGTCATTGAGCCATCGGAAAGTGTTTACAGAGAGGGTGGGGCTGGCAGATTAACAGAGAGGCTTTAAGGCTTTTCAACACCGCCACCTGAAGACGTGGGCAGTCTGAAGACGTGTTCAATCAGTCAGACTCCAATTACGTATTAAAGCGAGCGCTCATTTTTTTATCGGGGATGTTGCCAGGCTATCGTAGCTCTTGTTATCCTTTCAACTTTCATTATTTTAATCCTAACACTCACTATCTGATTATGGAACTTGTGAGTTGGCAGGATATGCTTTCAGTTCCTTCAATCAATCACTCCAGTCTTTCGACACGTCCAATCACATAATTGTATGTGGTGAATAATGCCAGCTAATGATATACTGTATCATGTTCTCGTGAAATACAGCCCAATGCATTCACATTCTTATTCTCCAAAGAGCACACCCTTAGCCATGATAAGTCTCTTTCCATGCAGTGTTTTATAGCCTTTTATCATGTATAAAACCTTGATTTATGACTTTTAACCATGACTGAGATTTATGGGTCATTTTCAGAAAGGATTAAGCTCAGTCTTGGTAAGATTATGGTAGGCATGGATGTATAAATGAGCAGATAACAAGCTACTGAGGATAGTCATCTCATCCTTCTGACTTTGAATACAGTCACAATTTATAAGACAACACTACATGTTTTACATTAAAATATATTTTCTGGTATGATACTCTACATAGATCCAAAAGATGGTAAATTGGTACAATTTGCTTTCAGGAGGAGATGCATGCTGGTTATGTATACATACAAATCCAACACCAGCACTATTGACTATGTCTAGAAGTTATTCAAATTTGAGTTTGCCATGACCCATACTAAAATTAATTGCATTCACAGTTGTTGGCTGTGTCAAGAAACTGGAATTATTTTGGATAAACTGACAAGTGATATGGGTTCTCACAGTGACTGCTCTAAATATTACAGAAAAGTGTAATATATAGTACAGTCTGTTATTATTCCTTATGTATCCCAGGACCTGGTTCAATCCCTCCCCTCCCATCATAGTTTAATACCCTATTATAGGAGAGAGTTAGTGCCATTTGGTGGAGAGGAGTTTCTCTTACTGATGACAGCTGTTGGCACTTGAGCACCTGGTGTGTCACTGGGATAAACTAATGCAGCGAAGATCTGAGAATCCCTGACTGACTTAAAGCAGCCATTCTCCTGGCAAGACGGGCCATCTGTCTCTGGCTGCTGCTACAGACTCCCTGTCAGAGTTCACTGATGACATAACCGACGCTCAATTCGCGATGAGCCCCTTCATTGACTGAACGCAAGGGACGCAGAACCTTATTCCTTTCACACTTTCATCACCTCTAATGCATTTGTTTCCTCTTTCATTCTATTTTACTTCAGCGTTTTTTAAAATCACTCTACACAAAAACTGAATCACAAATAAATTCAAAAATGGAATGAAATTCAATTCATGAATTCAAGAATGCCCCTAATTTTCAACTGGGATTTTATAACGAATCAACTCAATTTCAATATGTTTCCTTATTACCTGGTCTGTAATGGAATTGACCCCAACTTTGCAAGAGATGCATGAAAGCAGCCTCATATTAAGCCTGTGATTTTTATTTTTCCACAGCATGAAAACTGAACCACAAGTAAATTCAGAAAATTCTAATTTGCCCTTTGCCCTTTATCAATGGGAATTTTTCAATGAATTAACTGAGTTTCAATATATTTCCTGAATTACTGAACCGCAATGGAGCTGACCCCAGCCCTGAAAGCACTATATGTAAGTGCCTCCATTTTATCACCAGGGGGCACTAGTAACTTTCCATTGCATTGCATTCTTTGCACATGAATCAACAATTATACCACAACAACTGCGCAACTCTGTCTATATGCACATGAACTGGCTTTTCGAATGTAGACATTATGGCAGCGGTCACACCTTTAGTACACTAAAAGCCTCAGAACTGACCCTCGCTGCTTTGTTTACCGACCTTTTTGTTCACCTGCCTTCACACACTGCATGCAAACATGTTGGCCATCTGTAAGACTCACATTTGCTTGCGGTCACAGTGGATGGTAATTGTATCTGGTGCGGTGCATGAAAATGAAAGGATTGCTAAAGACTTCACAGAGTCCTGGATTGGTTATATTCTAGCCGCAGTATCTTCAGTGTAGTCTGAATGAAATCAGCTCTGAAACTCAGGTTCTAATGAATTGCAATGTTGCTGATCCACAATAACTCAACTGCAATGAGTGGTGTTTTTTGCCAACTGATGCAGTGTCCAATAATCCAATGTTACATCCATATATACTTACTCCAGGAAAGGTCGATCAATCTTGTTACAATATGAAAGAGAGGGACACTACAGAACTTGTACAAAAAGAAAATTTGTATCCATAATATTTTCCTAAATACATCTAGAATTTCTTCAGTGGGAACATATAAGTAAGAGGGACAACATTAATGTGCAAGGCATTATTCTGTGTTATCAAATTGGATAAAAGTGGCAGAAATGTTTTTAGAATGACCATTGTGATGAATAATGAATCCTGGCCTGAACCTATTGATGACTTACAGTAGATGCTAACATGTTACTCGTTCACCACCAAGGTGTAGCACAGGGGTTATATGGGTTTATAATAGAGTCAGGCCTTTGCGATTAAGCAAATGTATAAATCTATGCCTCATTGCACACTACTTAAACAAATGTAGAGTCAAATGAGGATTAACTTCTGTGAAGGGAAATACCCAGCAGTGATGTGGCGTGATTTTCATGAAACTAGACGCAGATCTATGGTGGTGGAGTCTTCAATTCTGGGTGCAGCACTATTTCTATAGGTTTGGTCAAGGCACTTCTTAAATCACATTGCTTCAATAAATGTTCCAACATTATAAGTAGACTTTAATACTCTGTATAAAATATGGACCTGGTATGTCACAATGTGTAATAGGGCTTCCCAAAGAAATAACTACATAGTCATAGTTCACCACTTCAACAAAGTAAATATTCTCCTTATTAATTGGAGTGCTTAATTTAAAAATGAACTATTATAAACTGTTTATGTTGAACTGCTGGAAAAATGTGATCGCCGACAGGATAATGCAAGTACGCTCCAAAGAATGGGATTCCCTGTTCACATGACATGAGAGCAGAGAGAGACTGTGCTCGCGGTATCTGTGAGACAGTCTTGCACGGTGTAGCCCGGGACTATCTGTTTTTAAACTCTTCGGGTCTTGCCGTGGGTAGCATGGATTTAATATGTTTTCATAAACTCTTGCCCACTTGTATAAAAATACCATCATAAGCAAGGCACCAAAATAAACATTGTCACCTTTGTGTGACTACTCCCTGCTTAGACATTCACTTTTTCTGACACCTGCCAAGTTTTGACTACTCGTGGACAGGTTGACACTATTCCAAGAGAAGGTTGTTTCTTTGACAGCCTTTTTCAACACCTTCTGAGACTGGATACTGGATCTTATGAGAACGTCTGAAAATGTAAATGGATGAGAGATTGAAATGGGTCGGTTTTACATTGTCACGCCTAATTTGGTTGTCGGCAAAACCCGGTGGTGCTTAGCAGCCACGTGAAGAGTTTAGTCAAATCTTAAACCACTCACTGATCAATGCTAGGCTCATGGTGTTCTTTGTCACGTTTTTGGCTTGTAATTGTTTCCCTCAATGTAGCGGGGCGTGATGTTGGCCATACCTCATAGGTGTGCTTTCAGGCCTGAACTTAATATCCCTTCATTAGTGAAGAAGAGCCTTTATATGGCATGGAATACATATGGGACATTCAGTCCTCTTCCTTCACTAACAGTCTTCCATATCACCAATTGTTGTGAACCAAGGAATTGCTTGCTATCCAGTTTCCTTACAATGGACACCTGCATTTGATCCATCTTGTCATCATGCCTTGATAAGTCCAATAACAGTGTTCCTCCGTGTTTATTTTTCTTAGGATGTTGTAGAACAAGTATGCCTTTGAGGATTTTTCTTTTTCGTGGACTCATTCGGATTGTAGTTGATATGACTCATAATTTATACAGCTGTACTGTATACACTTTCTCTGAACTGGAATTACAGGGTAGATGATACTAATGAATCATAACCAATAAAACCAACAAACCAATTGATGAACTCTAAAACAGAAGAAACATTAATTGCAAAATGCTTCCAGAGAGTGTTGGGAATGAAACTGCCCATTCAATATAATAACCTGTTCATTTACTGAACAACAATACTTTTAACCAATAAATTTTGAGGAAAATATTTAGGGTAGTATGTTTCATGCTAAAGATACACCTGCTGAGACTGATATTTAAGAATGCCTGGACCCTTAAGTTAGGTGAAAATGAAGCAGCTTATCTGAAATAAAAGTCAATATCACAGCATTGAAAATCATGAGCAGTTCAAAGCACATTTTCTCAGGAGAATGCTTGGAGTTCACACCAAGTAATCCCTCCACCCACCCACCAGTCTCAACATAAACCGTATGATACTCAGGGATTATTTTATCCAGATTGACAATTTCTTCGCAAATCTGACCTTGAGAATCCTACTTTCGGGAAAAGTAGTAATGGAATCAATACTAAAATGATAAACACGATGGCATCAAGTTTGAAATGTCTAATCACTTTAAGAACGTAAAAGTATGACACAAATAATAACAGAATCTTATTAAAAATGGGATGAAACAAAACATTACAGATAATGGAGGGAGTCATGTTTGAATTAATGGCCTTGTGATGATGATTATTTTTCATTGATACATTGTATGTACGTTGCAGGGAAATGAATAGAATCGTGGGGGCAGTAGCCAGGAATTCTGGCCCCCCTGAAAGAAGACTCAGTCGGCATATTGCAAATAAGTTGAGGTTCAGTATTTTCACCTGATTTTCAGCCCCTGTAGTGTCAAGTTCACGGTGACTGTTCAGGCACTGCACAAAATGACTGCATGTCAAAATTTGCCTGAATTTCAATATTCAATGTTCTGATAAGCTGTGCTCTAAAACGAAAAAGAACATGAACATGCTAGAGCTGTATAGCTGATGACTCACTCTGTTCAACACACAAAAACCACAGAATGTAATGCTTCATTTGTATGGGTTCTCTTACTCAAGGTAAAACTATGCTGCTTTAGAGGACGCAAGCCAAAACAAAGCTTCACACTGCTCAACGTTGTGTCAATCGCCAAATAGACTGACTGTGCTTTAGTGTGATACTCTGCTATAATTTACTATTAAAATAACAAGCAGATCACTTCTACATTTATTTAGTTTAAGAATTAATTTATGTCGGTGAATTGTTGAAATTATGATTTATCAAACTGCTGCTGTTGACAAACACACACTAAAATTACTTCTCAAAGATGTTGGGTTTGAGATGGTGAAGTAAATTGAAAAAGCTAATTTCACTTTCCAGTTTCCATTTTCTGTTCTTAAGTGCATCCATAACAATTTCTGACACACACAGGTATATGTAAAATCGAATGACTCTGTTTACATGGCTTAGTGTGACTGGTGTATTCCATTGCTTAACATAATGGGTTACAATCTCCATCTTAGGCTAGTTCTGGCATATCGCTGATTATGTTGTAATCAACCAACTATTTCTAAAGTATCATCAGTCAGTCTTGGTCCAGGAATGCCACATTAAATTTCACAAACTGCCAATCATTCAACAGCCAATGTTGGCAGACTGATGGTCAAATTAGCCTAATATCAACAGCCAGCTTTTGAATGCAGTCGAATACACTGTAATTGGCTAACAATCTCTAATTTGTCTGCTGACATTATTGGTCCTAGATGCTTTCATATTACCCAGTAGCAGCCATCAGTGGTCAATAAATCTCAATAAAAGAATTGTGCATTATGAGCAGGGCTGCCACCGGGGGGATCAACTGAGTATCGGGGGGGGGGGGGGGGGGGGTCATATAGTGGTCATATATCAGTTGCCAAAACCTATTTGAGGAAACTTTACAACAGTGCAGTTCCAAATTTTGTTTGCCTGTGAACTTCAAAATTTACTCATCATTTTTGAGACAAACAATTTTGAACCTGTAATGGATGACAGAATTTTAACTTAACAGTTATAACATTGAAGCCTTGGGTAGATAGTGTGCTGTTACAATATTCTGTGGACTAGGGGTGTATCAGTTGCCAGTGTTTGCTCAACAAAGTTAAACTGCAACTGCCAAAATTGACTGACTTGGCAAATACCAACATGCTGACAGCAACTTCTGAATTGCCACTGTCCACTGATGATATTAGTATGCAATTTTACATAGCGATTGGCAAACTACTTGCCCAGGACCAAACTGTAAAAGACCTTTATGTGCCTAATGCAGAGGAAGGACTTCGTGTTGAATGTACAACTCTGCTTCATCTGTGATCCATCATTTTCCAGCATCAGCTTGTTTGCAGTGTGTGAGTCAATCTGTTCCCAGAAAAAGCTGCAAATGGAGAGATTACAGTAATGATAGGATGTTCCGTGTGTGTGTGATGAAATAGAGGGCTGCTTGTCCACATCTTGAGAAGTACAAGCTGATATTTTTATTATGATCAATTTTTATTTATTATTCTGTTCAAGTTATTAGTCAGGTTATTAGGTACACTGGCTTCTGGTCTGAACTGGTTTGGCTTCGGCTAATAGTACCAATTAAGCAATAATAAGCATGGTTCAATAAGCAGTGCAGACCGTAAATACAAATGTGACACAGTTTTTGTAGTTCTGACTCTGGACTTGTTGCATCATTAGTTCATGAAAATGAAAGCTAAGAAAGGGTCTAGAGTTGATTTTAGGTGCAGCACTTCCATTTGGTGTCTGTTCATGTTGTCTCTAAACATGAGGACAAAATAAGCATCAATGCCAGTAAAGCAGGGCATCATGGGGCTGAAAAATCTTAATATATTAATCAGAGACATAACCAAATCCTTGGATGTGTGAAAATCAGCTGTTAGATTATTGTTAACAAGCTTGGCATGAGCAAACAACCTGGTAGAATGTGGAAGACCACTGTACTGAATGACCAAAGAATATGTTAAACTGCAATGAAAAAAACCCTCTTCAACTGTCGAACAGATCAACACTCTTCAGGATGTAGACATAGATGTGCCAAGGATTAAAATAAAGAGAAGGCTACGTCAGCATAACTTCTCAGAGCTCACCGCAAGATGCTCAAGATGCACTGCAAGAAGAAACCAAGATGTTTTTCAGGGTCAAAAAGTGGAATGTTCTTGAATGGCAAAGCCAATCACCTGACCTGAATTGCATTCAAAATGTGCATCACTTGCTGAAGATAAGACGGAAAAAATCCCTCGAAACTAACAGGAACAGAAGATGGCTGCAGTACAGGCCTGGCAGAGCATCACCAGGGAAGATACCCAGCATCTGGTGATGTCTGTGGGTTACAGACTTCAGGCAGTCATTGAATGCAAAAGATTTGCAACCAAGTACCAAATATGATGTTTTAATTTAAGATGTTTTAATTTAAGATTATGTTGATTTGTCCAAGTACATTTTCTCCCCTAAAATGGGGGGACTGTGTATAAAAAGGGCTGTAATTCCTACATTGATCATTGGATGTGGGTGTAAATACATTTAAACTAAAGCTGACAGTCCACACTTTAACCTCATATTCATTATTTAATTTAAAATCCAATGTGCTGGAGTACAGAGGCAAAACAACACAGTCTGTCACTGTCAAAACACTTACGGACTGCACTTTCCTATTTTTGTCCGTACACAATCTTGACGAAAGATTTTAGAAATGGGGTTGTTTGAACATAGCGGCACAATTTGGATGGCTGGCTAGCAGGTGGCGAGAGAAGCTCGCTCAAACCCTTGATAATCACAGCAGTGTTTCCTTACTTAAAGAATAATGCCGCCACATGTCCATTTGGAAGAAACAGAAAAAGGTTTCCAGTTTTCCTGATTTAGAACGAACACACAAATCAAAAACGAATTGTGTTCTGGCACATGGTAGTGAGTAGAAATACGCAAGCTAAAAGTTGAGTATTTCATATATTTATACATTGTTCAAAATGTACTGTCATGTAATAACCAAATTTAAGTTGTCATTATATTTATGGAATGACGAATAATTTAATTTATCACCGAGAGCATTTGATTCTTACATGCAATTTGTTTTACATATCAGTGGCAATGACACAGGAAGTACATTCTCATTTAAGTTCATGGTTGACTGATCAGCCATTTTTGTATATTGTAGTCGAGAAGAGAGCAACAATAATACCGCATTCACAACATTTCCAAACAGAAGTTAGTTCGTATGGATTTTTCTGTTATACTTTGCATATAACAAGGCATTAGATGTCATAAAATATCCATCGTGTGTTTTTCTGTAACAGGTTGGTTTCATTGTTATTTTCGACCTCATTTTGAAGAACTGTTTGAAAACACAACTAGAGTTTGACTCGTATGCACATGTAGCCTTCAGCTTTACTGAAGGATTAAGCATTTTGTGCATTTTATATTTTGTTTTCACAACCTGCAGCTCACACAGAGAAATACATAAAACACCGCATTCGAAGGTGTTGAGGGAGGGAATGAGTCGAAGAGAAAGTTTCGTGGAAATGATTGATGGTGTTTTCGGTGGAAAGACTGTTCCCACGGGTGGTCCACATAGGTGTGTCATGTTCCTCTGGCTACCTCTTTACTCCTCCAAACCCAAGCTGCCATACAAATAAAAACACAACTCAGAGACAGTCTATCATATTTCTCCCATTTCACATTATATAAAAATCCATAGGATCCCACATAAAAACACATCTAAAAATATATTCTGAACAGACTGAGATTTTTAAAAAATATTTTTTGTCTGTTTGCTTGCTTTTTTTTTTGTTTGTTTGTTTGTTTTTTCAATCGATGTGGTATAGGCTACCAGCACAACCCGTTTTGGTCGGTTATTTAGGTTGTTCTGAAAAACATTAATTCACACACCAATGATACAAATGGCAACAATAGCACTTGCTTATATTCAAGACCGAGGAATGAGAAAGACTGTATGGGAACGGTTCAGAGTAAATACCTGTAGTTATGCCTGTTTTTAGACACCCGTGTTAACATCGATGAAACCCCTTAAAATATTCTGTTTAGTTTCTGAAAACACGTAAACACAGCAGCATCATAAAAGTGATCAGCTCTGGATGCAATAATTATTTCAACTTCAATACCAACAAAGTGTCAACTACTAATGTATATTCTATGCACTTCTTCCCTTCCTATTTTCATTTACTGGGAGAGGGTTGAAGAAAGGAAATAATCAGATGTTTTACGTCGGCAGTTTGTCAAATTGGCCACAGTTTCAACTGTCGATATACGACGAGGTGCGCCGTCAGTGGTTCAGTAGTTTGTTTCCAGATTACCGCATTACTTAAAACCAATCCATAGAGGGCAGCATTTTGTTGTATGCCCAGTTGCTGTTGGCACAACCACAAGTCCAGTGTGATTTCCTACCTTTGAGAGGCGTCAGCGATTCACAACCTTCAACAAATATTCTACGTATAGTGTGTACCTTTTCAGACCCAAACTGCACACCAAACAGCAGCACTTGTGTTAGTTTATGGTTTGTGGATACAAATGGCTTGTTTATGACAGTGTCTCAGAGATTTTACGCATTCCATACTCGAATCTTTATCAGAATCAGATTGTTCAGCCGAACTGGCAACGCACAGGTGTATTGATGTCGTATATTTTATATAACGAAACGCAAAATTGAAATGATAGATTTAATGAGGTTTTACATATAGGCGATTTAAAACTTAATACCCAGGCAAATGCAGTGTCTTCCAACCCGTTGCCCTGGAGACGCAGTGTCAGTCACAAGCAATGAACCTTCCCACAACGTTTAGCCTATAGACGTGGGTCTTATAGCGTGTAGTCTGTATAAAACAATAAATATAACAAACTATAGCAAACTGCAAATTACGAATAGCATAGAGGTTGAACTGTCGACAAATAAGATTCCTCATATATATATATATATATATATATATATATATATATATATATATATCGGCTTGAAAGAAAGACTGAATCATCGACGTCCGCGCCTATTAAGTTGAAGGAAAAAACAATTCTTAACGAGGGACCAGGACTGAGAGGGAATATTTCGCACAATTGAATAGGTTATATAGGCTAATTATGTTGAATTATGTCTCTGAGTTGTAGAAAATTAATGTTTTGCCTTTTTTCAAGTTCGGTACCGGTTAGGTAATTTATGTTTTTACGTGATTAGATAGACTCACATAATGAGACCAACACCAAAAACTAGATGGTAGTAGATCTAAGATTTTCATTTGTTAAAGGAAAATTATAATTCCCAGATTGCATCAACTAATTCGGTTTTTATAATTTAAATGTATTATCAGTAGCTTGTACCCATTAATTTATTTAGCTGGAATTGATATTTAAACGTAAATAGCTCGCATCTATTGAGACGAATAGAGAAATATTTCGACCTGATTAGCTTATGGAAATAGTATCTTGTGATGCCGCTACAGTTAGAATACTTGCAATACTGCCCATGTTTATATCGGACTGTCAAATCGTCAAAATTTTATCATCTTCTTTTTGACAGGTATTTTAAAGGAAAATTTCCTGTTCAATTCATTTGTTTCTTCTTCTTCTTCTTCTTCTTCTTATTATTATTATTATTATTATTATTATTATACTATTGTTCGTATTAAAGTTATATTGTTAATAATAATAATAATAATAATAATAATAATGACAATAAAAAATCATAGTATTATTATTATATTGTTATTGTTATTAGGCTATTATTATTATTATTATTATTATTATTATTATTATCATTGCATTAGTAGTAGTAGTTATAGTAGTAGTCGAAGAAGAAGAGGAAAACGAATTATTACGTGTTATTACGATTTTTTTTTTTTTTTTTAATCAAGAAATAGCCATTTGTTAGGAATGATAAATTACAAAACATTAATTATACAATGCTCGAATTTATATGGTAGGCTATATCACGCCCTTCAAATAAAGTCCTCAAATAGGTCCTCTAGGTTATTTAAACTGATGTTTTCTGACATGAAGTATCAGGTTAAACATTAAAACATATCGATTCTCATTCTGAGTTTTAGCTATTGTGATTCAAAGAATAGTTCGGAATTGATGTGGCATTTGAAGATTCACGGTAGAGTTAGTATTCAAGACATTTATAAAACGAATAGGCTATCATCTAAAATCTTGAAGTGGAATACACCCAATCCCCGATCAAAGGAATCTAAAAAAAAATAAGGGTCGGGATGTGTCGATCATTAACACCATTTAAGTGGTGATTTCAAGAATAAATAAATTCATAATGGTAAAACTACCCGTTCTGAATTGTGGTTTATTGGCGCATTTCCGTTCCAGCAATCCGTGTATCTGTTTGTCAAGTTACAGAGGATTTACTGACAAGGTCTACTTGAGCAAATTTTGTTTAGACAACAGTATATTTCATTGAGGTCTTTTTCACTGATGGGCGAAGGTCGGTTCTATATTCTACTGAAATCATGAAATGACACCCGAGATAAACAGAATGTTTACACTCTCCGCGTGAGCTGAAGCTGATATGTAAATTCTGTCTTTTTCTTTCATGAAATTTGCATTTAACCTCTTAACCAAACACCACAGGGCTCCAAGTCAAACAACTTGATGGTCACCCCTTTATGACCGATTGCTGTATCGGGAAACGGGACAGAGCAATTTAGATTGCGGTAAGAAGAGTTAAGCACGCCGGTTAACAATGATTGGATCAACTTTTCACTGAAATGGCTGTTTTGATGCTCCAATGCCTGACGAGGAATGGCGCAGCTTTCGCTTATTTATTATTTTATCTTCCGCCGCCAGGCCGGTCCTCATCTGCGGCTGACGTTCCAGGCCCCGCTAATCAAACAACTTTAATATGACTAAACAGCGTCTCGGCAGCTTCGGGGACAATCTCCGGCCCCCGCTGCAGAACTGGATTGCGGAGCTGAATGTCAATTCATTCGCGCGCCAGTTGGTGAGATACCCACTTTTGACAACCCATTACCGTGACTGGCTCTTTTGACTTTGAAGGGGTCACAAACCTGACTATGCCGCGGTAAAGTCATCACCGTATTATAATCGTATTCTCCTCATCAGTCCATTCTTTAATTAATAACCACATCTCAGTATTTTCTCAAGTCATTTAATTGAAATAGTAAAATGATATTCATAAAATAACAAAAGAAAAATCCTTAGATTTGTTATTCATGTCAGACCTCAAGTTTGTTAAAGCTGTTTTTATCAGTGAATCATTCGTATAGACAATATATTTTATATTTATATATGTTCTTGCAGAAAATAATTAACAATTTCCTGAAATATGTTAAGATTTCCTATCCTTAAAAGTTGATTTCTGCTCCAAAGCACACTTATAGAAAATAATATACATGTCATGTTCAGAAATTTTTACAGTATGCTGTAATAGTAAACACTACATAGATGTATAGACATAACTATTAGTTAATACAGCTCTGATTGCATGATCTCTGTAAATTGTGACACATTTAAATGCACTGTACAAGGGGGAAAATAGCATAGGTTGAAGACTGAATCAACACCATAGTTGAAGTGTGCAGTAGCACAGTTCAGCTTCCAAAAATTGCACACAAATGCATGCAAAATGGGGAGTGGTTTTTCTGAATGCCTTCAGACAGCATTCACTCTTACTTAAGAGTGTGCTCTTGTTACCAAGGCTATGTTCATTGTGATAGATATAGTAAATAGATTATATTGTCATTTCTGCAACACCAGGAAGTGATGATATCGCATTAATGAAAAGGTCAAGATGCTGTCAAAAGCATGTGCCATCTATTTCTCTATCTTGCCCTCTGTTAAGATTCACACATTAAAGCTGGAAGAAGCTAGGAAGCTAGCTGCTGCACCAGTGCCTGCTACTGAGACAAAAAGGGACAACAAATGACATTGGAGATGGTGAGAAAGCCTGTGAAGACTCACTACCATATTTTGTGAGGATTCAACTCGACTCTAGTATAAAGGTTTTATATTCCTTTTTTCTGATATAAATACAAATACATACAATTCAGATTTCGATATCTGTACACAACATGGAGGAACGTGGAAAATCACAATACAAAAATAAAATATCAGTAAGAAATTATATGAGATGCAAGTCCACAGCAGCAGTAGAGAATGCCAGACAAAGTAACTAGTAATAGGGTTGGAGCGAGGAGACATTGACTTGGATCCTCACTGTTGACTTAACCATGAGCTTTCCTTTGTTCTGACTGTGGGGCCTACTCCCTCTAGCACCCTTCCTCAGTCCTCTGTCCGTCACTTACGGGAATTGTCGTGCTTTTTAAAGTTTTCAATACCCGTTTCTTACTTTCCTTAGGTGTTCTCTTAAAAATCGTCCATTCGAGTGTGTCTGTCAAACAGCTATCTCATCACGGCAGAGCCGCGGAGAGCGTAAGTACTCTTCACCCCCCACACACCCCCCCACCCCCCCCCCCAGAATCCTGCCAGTACTCCTGCCAGTCAGAAACCAGAGGGATGCCACACACATTCTGTTTGTTCTGCATGAGCAAACAGATTGTAAACTGGCCGATAATTTTTGCACTGACAATGTCATTTACAGCTGTCAGCCTTTTGTCTGTCATTGTTTGCTTTATTCAAATATGAACCGAGCAGACCTCCCCTTCCACGGCTCCTGTCTGCATTAAAATCACATCAGTTCACTCCCATTCCATCTTATCTGAAATTCATTGCAGGCAATCACTCGGCTGAATGCCTTGCAGTTGCCATGGAGGCAAAAGGTCTAGTGTAGACTTCAGAGGGATTAGGGAACTTGAGAGATTTAAGTCTTGAAGTATACACAGTTTCTTTATTGTGCCTTCGTTTGATCTTGATGGGAGGGCTTTATGTTTTACTTTCATCAGGAAACATTTATGTATGCATGATAGCTAGTTAGGGGCATTATGTGTCAAATGCATATGAGCAACAAGTGTAACTTGTTCAGCGAAATGCACTTACATTTTTTATCTTTGCGGCATATCTGCAAATGTATACAATATCCTTCCCAAATATTTTTTGTACTTGTAAACTTTGAAAAGCACAACTGAAATTTATTTGTCGAAATTTGCAAATTAGCAACGCTGAATTATTCAAACAGAGGTGAGGAAGAAGATGTGAAAGACATGATTAATACAGACCAAAAATGTAACTGCAACTGATTAATTCTTTTTCAGAAATCTGGTGACTGGTAGCTTGGAGCATATCTTCTTGGCAGGTCATTTCGACTGTCATTAAATACATATTTTTGGTACAGTGATGCTCAAATACAGTCTGTCAATGATTTGAGGTTTCAGTGTGTCCTCTATCACTTCCCAAACAGGGATCTCAGATATACAACTGCCGTACTTTGATATTATTGTAACTATATTATATTTGCTATCATAATATAAAGCACAAATAAATCAGCCATTTCCCCAAACTATAAACCTTTCTTCTCTGAGCACAGTTCCCTTCTCATTTCCCTCATGGGTATAGAGAGATGTGGATTTGCATCACCACTCCTCTCTCTGCAAGGGAGTACCATGGTGATGAAGATCCAGCAGATCTTCACACGAGGGATTTACCTCCGAACCGTCGCTCCAAGTGAGATATATCAGCACGACGCTTCAGAACGGGACCCCATGCTAGTCAGTCATTGAACCCAGCTGTTTTTAAAATGTGGTAGCTGTTTGTTAATTCCATGAAATGTTTATAAAAAGGAAGATATCTGTGTGCATATTTTTTGTCAATTGAATACACAGCCACTGATTTTGTGACAGCATGACTGCTCATTTGAGGTGGCATTCCTTCAACTTAGCATATATGATCAAGGTCATGCATGTTACAGCCAATATGCATGTTGCAGTCAACGAGTGATTGGGGAAAAAATTAACTAATGAAAATGAAAGTAATAGAGACTTGTGTGAAATCCTACAACTATAGGCACATCAGGACAGATTATTTAGAGTGCAGCTTCATATCAATGAAAGAAAACTCACTTAACTTCCTGATTCATATTTTCAAGCTGTTCCATATTTAAACCTTACTGAAATCAAGATAAATTATACATTTTTATGGGGGGTATAAATGATCAGAAATCACTTGAGTACTATGTTAACTTTCAGCTGCATAACCTATCAGATTCATTCTGCATGTTCACAGCTGATGGGTAATGGAATCTTTTTGAGGAAGCTATACAGCTCAATGCCTGAGAACAAGACATAAAAAAATTTACTTTAATGAGAATGTTCTGATTTATTGACAGCTATGATCCACCTCCCTGACGTAAAATATTATGAACACGAATGAGCGGAATGTCAAATCCCATGCACTATACAAAAACTACAGCTGAAAAGAGGCACATTTTCACATGAAATGATAGTTATGAACTGTGCAAGAACGGTAAATATATATTCGGCAGGTGTATGACACAGCTAGCTAGTTAGGCAGTAAAACGCAAATGCAAACTCGGGTACACGTGCGGAAGGGGTCAGACTCACTGGTTACACAAAGCAAACAGAAGGGTCAGGTATTGCACAGGCATGACACAGCTTTCATTCTGGGAATTGTGGCTTTTCGGTCTGCTGCCTGAATGGTGGAAAATGGATTTAAGCAGAACACAAACTCCAGGAAGAATTCTAATTTTCGTAATAGGACAAGGCATTTGACCTTGAACATTGCACAGCATGTTCTTTGGAAGAGCTTTGAGCAGAATCCTTTCTTCACCTGTTTGAGCAACACTCTGCATACTGGCAAAAGATTATTTCAAAATTTCCCCATGTTTTGCGAAAAGTCCCATGTTTTGCAAAAGAACCAAAATATCTTCTGGATTCTGACAAATTTGGTGGTCTTAAAATTATGAATATTTTCACGTCTGTCTGCGTAAATTTGGCATAAATATATCACATGCCATCACAGATTAGACCTGGGATTAAATATAAATATAAGAGAAAAATGACTCAAGTACTCTTAGTTCATACTGAAGCAATGCACACATGGTAATTGTATTGTATTGTTATTTTCTACTTGATTTTCTTTGCCACAGATTGTTGTAAATAACAATATAGATACACTGTATTAATATACTTATTTTACACACATTAAAAAAGATGTATGAAAACAATTTTTATTTATTTATTTATCAAAAGGCATTGTACAGACATTGTTTTTGTTTTTTTAAAAGTCAGACTGGTCTCCCAAACATTATATGTGCTGTTGGTATAGTTCAAGAAATGTAAATATCTTTTACTTTTACTTACTTACTTACTATTACACGCTATGTCCTGTTCTATTTTTCTAAATATGTTACGTTATCTTTCAGGGTCAATGGCATGGGTCAGTTAGAAAATGGTATATAGATGGGCATATTTTTAAATGTATTCTGTGAATAAATTTTCTTTAATGCACACTGGCACCTTGCATTGTTGTCATCTGTCACATTGTCAGTCATCTGTATTCTGTAGCTGAATAAATACAGGAATTTTAATACTGGAAAATGACCTGTATACAAAATATTACAATAAAGTTGATTTAAAAAATCATTATTTCTGCCTGATTGCTATGCTTAAGAATATGGGTAAATAGGTATTAGAATTTATCTGTCATGTACTATTTCTATGCTATAATTATAGTTACAGTATATGCGCCTATATAGCATAGGCCCCAACTTATGAAAACAATTGGAGGTGCTCATTTGATGACACACAAATTTCAGACTGACAGAAAAATGCCAGACTATAGTACTATAGTACTAACCTCCTGTAAAGGCCTATGTGTCCTCATAGTGTTTGTGTTTATGTTCAAGCCTCTACAGATTAACTTAGTCATCGTTTCTGACAGAAAGCATATAGAGAAAAAAACTATATGACCGCAGATGACTATATCATGCAAAACTGTACAACACAAGTTGGCAGGGCTTGTTCCACTAAACAGCAATCAGTGAAACTGCACATACACACATATTTGAATGCACAAAAATTGTTCAAGTTAAAAGTTAAAAATCATTTCTCCCATTTTCTAGAGAATTCTTTTTTTTATAACAGTAGGCAACAGCTTCAAGATAACAAGCCCATATTTCACCAGTTATTAATCCACACTGACCAACCTAACAGCCACTGTCTTAAATACCAGTCATTCCATAAACCCCAGCTAAAATCCTTTCACTTGGCACAAAACAAGTCACTTTATGTTGTTGTTATCATGAATATTTTCACATCAGCAGCGTACATAGGCTACAGTAGCCTATGTTTAAAAAAATTTAAATGACAAATTTTTCCATTCTTTTTCAATATTCCACACTTTAACTGATCCGGGCTCCATATTAGTTTTTTTTTATTATTTGGAATTTGGAATGTTAAACTGTCTCCCCAACTGCGTTCATGGAACACTCACTGAACATGACACGCAGAACAGACCCATGACTTTCCTATTTCAAAACACATGGCCAGCATCGACAAACTCCTGGAAATGGAGGAAGAGTTGGCCCCGGCACAATCCGGAATCAGACCCAGATCGCGTGTTTGCACGGTGCCTCAGCAGAATGAGTCACCCAGCCCCCCCATACTAGTTCCTCCTTCTCACTGCTGTGCACCTAGTGACATACTGCATGTGTTATGGTAACAAAAAAATTCACATTGCACCCCCAACAGGTTAAAGCTTGAATAATACACATGTTTAGGCAAGAGAATAATATCTTATTTTTGCACACATAGTTACTTTTATTAAAAGCATTTTTATTCAAAACGGTGCCCCTCAAATATTGGGGGTGCTCAAGTTCCTCCGCACCCAGAGAGCCAATGCTATATTGTGTAACTAATTCCAAGTTAAACACTGGAAGTCTTTCTCAGAGTACAGGTTAATGTTTGATCCTACAGTTCCTGATGGGCAGGTCATCAATCCGGTTTTATGTATGCAAAGGTTGGTGCTCTGCCCAGGCTGTATTTGGAATCTACACAGTAGAATATCCAGTGTTAATTCAACACTAATAGAGTTTATATGAGCCCAACAGAAAGCACCTGTACTCTATTAGGCTTAAAAGTACTCTGTAAGAGTTGATTTAACACTGAACATTTTATTGTGCATGTATCTGGCTCCAGGGATGACAATCATTTAATTTTGTTAAAACTAAAGGAGAATGAGTTCATTCCAGTATTTTAAGCAGAGATATAATCACTGAACCCTATTCTCCAAACCTAAAACTTCATAGAAATACTTTCAACAATCAAAATATGATTTTTTTTTTTTTAAATAAACAGTGCGCTGTTGAAAATCATGCATTTCTAGATGTTGCCCTGGGCTACCCACTGTCCAGGAATATAACAGCAGTGGTTCTGAAGGTGTGCCTTTTGTTATTTTGCTCCACACTACAGATGGCAATGATTTCTGAGAGGGAGGCAATGTGAATCTTCTCGAGAGCACTCAGTGTGTTTGCAGATGTCTCAACAATCACAAAGCCTAGAGTGGCTTGCTAAAATAAATACACACGGTGCGGATGAATGAAAGCCGTCCACATGCTGGATTCCAGCGACCGAGCGTACGATACGCGCCCGTGTAACTGGAGTCTGCCGTTTGTGTGTGTTTGTATCGACAAAATTTAAATCTGCTCTGTATTTCAAACCCTCGTTCAGTTTGGGGACCTGAATTATTATTTTTATTTATTTTTTATTTTATTTTTTGTTTTGTAGAGCAAGAGTCTCTTTTTGGATTTATAGATTTAAAACCATTTCAACTGCAACTTCTTTGCCTTTTTTATTGTTAATTCTAGCATATGTTAATGCCATGGTCAGTCTCTAGGGGGAACAGAAGTGAATGCATCCACCATAACAGAAGACAAAGGCATTCACAGCGTGGACAAACTGTTTTATTTTAAAACACTTTTATCCCCATTTTCTTTGTTTGCGAACAATTATTTGCATTATTGCAGCATGTCACACGGGCATCCCCTTAAACAGGTTGCGAAAGGAGACATTACATAAGATTTAAAAGTCATTTACATGCAACTAAGCAACCTCACCTGCAGGTGCACACTGCACTGAATGAAGCACAAATGAATGTGCTTCATTCTGTTAGGTGAAGCACGTTAATTTTCTCTAGGACAATAATATAACAATGTAATATCCAAGTAACATAAAATCCAATAGTATATCATCAATAATATAAAATCTGAGCCATACTATATTGTAGTTTCATTTTTTTCATTACCCAAACTGGAATAGGATATCACCAAGTGAGAGTACCAGCTTGTTCATCCTCCAGAAATGTGATCCCAACCACCCTCTTTCTCAACCAGCTGAGCTGTGTAACTGTGCAGTAACTGCCCCATGCTATGATATGCTAGTGATACTGCAGGCAGCGGCCTCCAAAATGGAGTCGCTATTCTACAATAATGCAGGGAATACACTGCTGACTGACACTGTGGAAACACTTCAAATTTTCAAAGGCGAGTGGACAGTTCATACTCCTCATGCATTTTTTTAAGTGTACTCAGACAATGGAAATCCGAAAGGGTTACAGAGATGAGGTCACAGTGCAGAAGGTATTCGAATACGAGCTAAGAGTCAACCGCCCTACGTTTTTTAAATTTAAGCAAACAAATGCCGTTCGAGTGAAACAGCAGTATCACTTAAAGCAAGCAATCTGCATTGCAGCTTACGGGTCGATTGATTTTTCTTTATCAGTGTTTGCTTACTTGACGGATCATTTACATGCTACTCAAAAAAGGCGGGACTGTGGAGAGTGAAAATCAAAACATTTAAGAAATTCATTGTTACGCCCTCCGCCCTACGCCAGAGGGATGCTCATTTGGCAAATAAAAAGCTAGTGCAGGTGCGAGAGGTTACCTAGATTAGCCGCGTGTCAGGTAAAACGACACGAAACTCGTCTCACGTAAACAGGTTTCAAAGAGAACCCGAGAAGCGCTGTTGGTTTTGGATAAAGGTGTGGGAAGTCATCCCCGGGCTGAACGCTGTTTTCGCTGCAATGTGGATTCATCAGTCATGCATTTCTCGAGTGACATATCGCTGTCATTAAACCGAGTTTGCGCTTGCTATGTTTTATTTGAACAAAGAGGTCTGTTTGCGCGAGATTAAAAGTAGCGGGGAGCCTGGCTATAGCTGACTTGCTTCGGTAAATGCATTCTTTATGGAGCAATGAGAGAGGGTGTGTAAGGTAGCTGTGACCACCCAGGTGTTCATGACGCAACCAGAAGCATAAGTAGATGAGGAATCGTACGCCGCGCGTATAGCAGGACAGGCTCTTGATAGGTGGCACATGACCGCGTAGGTGGATAGTTACCAATTTGCCACTGGTGGGCTGAATCCGCTCCAGAGAACTTTGCTCTCTTTGTGATGATAATAACTCTTAGGATTTCTTGACATGTAACTTGCAGGTCCGCGTGCTGGTGTCAGCCTCCTGTCTTTGTTGTTGACTGGTAAAAAGGACTTGGACGTACTCCAACAGATGAAATGTGATAGATTTGATTGCGCTGATCTACCGTTGCGGTTAAAGTTATGAGCTTTCTTGTCTGGTGTGATCATGCGGTCGGAGGCAGAGGGCTGCTATGAGCGTAGTGCCGTTTGTTTTGGAGGGGTGCGGAGGGGGTCATATTTGTATGCAGAGAAGGCCACTTTATCTCACAGGGCTATGCTGAGCAGCAGGGCCTAGGATCAGCATTCATAACATGAGGCCCACTGGTGTCTACTCTGGCCCCCTTCTGTTTGTGTGTGCGTATGTGAGTGTGTGTGTGTGTGTGCGTGCGTATGTGAGTGTATGTGTGTGTGCATATGTGCATGTGTGTGTATGTGTGTGCGTGTGTGTAGGTGTGCATACACGTGTGCATATATGTGTGTATGTGTGTGTGTGTGTACATGCACGTGTGTGTGTGCATGTGCATATTTGCGTGTGTGTGTGCAGATGCTCAAGGATGTGCAAACACATGGGGGTACGATCCCCCCGGCTCCCAGTTCCTCCAATATCACGACAAACGATGGCTCATTTCTGAATAATAATGCCACCCTCTAAGACTAATTGAATAGTGGCATGCCGTGGAGGTGATGAGAAGGCTTTGCAGAGTGTTGCTCCATCAGTGTTGTGTTTGGCAAAGCTGCTCTCACTCTCTCTGATTGATCTCAGTTTGGACACACACAGCAAGATTTTCTGCATCGGTGGGAGGGGGGAGAACAATAAACAAGACCTTTATCATGATTATGCCAATAATCTCCAAAAGATCACCACAGTAAAGCTGGACAGCTTCGGAACAAGACAAATCAATGCCAGTGGTTCTTTTCATGCATACATACATACATACATACATCGGCATGAACCTTCTATGTTTTTGTGTTCTTCTTTCACTGTGTTGGAAATGGCTGATTTGTGAATTAGTTTGATGATGATGAATTTCAATGGTAGACACTGAGACAAATTACAAAAATCATCACCACTGCTTTCTAATATTGTAACTTTAAATTGCATCCCATAATCCCATAATCTGGAAATATTGAACTGGATCATTCAGGTCAAAATAAAAAATACAAAATTAGACAGACACATATCAACATAGGTTTAAAATATATAATTCCATTCAAATTTAAAATTATCGTTCAAACGTAAAATTATCACCATGACACTAGATGCCTGTCATCGGTCCTGCCATGTTTGGCGCCAGTTCTACATTGTGCATTTCTGCTTTAAAAACAGGTTTTCTTTCCCAGTAGACACTATGTAATATCTTCTTCATTGACAAAACGGAGAGTTTATTTATCCCTAATAGAATGACCAGAAAAAAAAGTCTGTGACAACATTGTCATTTGCATGCCACACCAGGCTTAAAGCACTTCTTGACACATGTTATGGATAACGTTATTCTTTTGGAAAGAAATGAGTATCCTTGAAAAACAAGCAGGAACAAAATAGGAACAAAGAAACTTAGATGCTAATTTCTTTCCGGTAATTCATGGTCAGAAATCCCAGGAATATTCACGCATATTCCCTGTTTACAGGAAAAATATGCCACAGGTAAGTAAGCTATTTATGCAAGTAAACTTGATGCCACTGCAGAGTACAGGAGAGAGTAACAGAGAGAAAGATGCTGTTGATTTTCTGATGTTTTAGTTTGATTAAAACATCTTTATATATGACATATTTTGTAGATAATTTTAATATGGACGCTAAAAATGAACAATAGCTATGAACATTCTCTACCTAATAAATGTTTATCATAATACAGTGTTTTGCAACCTAAAAGTGTCATGGACCGCTAAATGGTATTTTCAAGGAAACACAAGTGTCAAGGTCAAAGCAAATTTGGCCAATTGGCTAAAAGTTGTAAAATATTTACAACCATGTTTGCTTTAAGTAAATAATTCCAGAACATCCGGGAATCAACGCTGGTTCCACGCAAAAAGCCTGGTAAACAGATTAAATTGTAAATAACATTAACATTTCTTTTTTTTTCTTCTTTTTTTCCCCTATTTTACCGCTTTTGTAAATGATACAGGTTTCAGTCCAGGCTTCACTGACATCCTTGTCAGTAAGAAACCCAGTGCAATGGTACATGACCTGTCCTTTGCACCCCTCTCTCTCTTTCTCTCTCCCTCTCCCACTCTCTCTTTCTCTCTCCCTCTCTTTCTTTCTCACTTTCTCTCTCTCTCCTCTCTCTCTCTCTCTCTCTCTCTCTCTCTCTCTCTCGCTCCCCTCTCTCTCTCTCTCTCTCTCTCTCAGCCCTGCTCAGGCCAGGCCAGGCCAGGCCCGGTCTCTCTCTGTCCATATGTACACTCGGCGGGACTATGTAAACCTTGACAGGTGGATGTCGATCCCTCTCATATTTGCAATGGGCTTTATCAGGCCCCTGATTAGTTTCCAGAGCAAACCTTAGGAAAAGAAAACATCGCCAACAGTGTGTGAGCCAACAGACCCGGCTAGCTTTTCGCCCGCGGCGTATTTGCATGGACGCGGCGGCGCTGTTTTACCAAGGCTCTCTTAAACTGATGAGCGCTAAACAGCGCCTGCGGAGGACGGGCGCTAAAGGTTTCACAAACAGCGAGCGGAGGCGATCCGCGCGCCGCCGTGTTTGTCAGCCTTCCGGAGCGTTCTTCGCTCGTTACCGACGTTTCGTTATCAGATGGCGGCCGACAGTGTAACTTTACTGTTTGCGAAATCCTTCCCCGATATCATCAGCAAGTTTACAGACGGTCCCTTCGCCAAACATGCGAAGGGCAGGGATCGGCTGAGAGGCTACGCTCTCGCAGCAACAAATAGGGAAATTAAATGAAAAACGAAGCACTGTTTCATTTCCATTCGCTGTTTGAAGAAGGGCCTCAAACAAAATCCAAGGAGTATGGCCTAATAAACAGTGTCACTGTCACAGCAGTGTGTATTTGTAGATGTCTGTCAATGACAGACCAGGGGACCTGCCATGTTTGCCTGAAACAAATGTTAAACCAAACATGTATTCAAACATCGGTAAATTTGATTGCGGTGACCGGGGCTTTTTACTTGTGTAAGCGTATAGAAGAATGAGCTGAAGAATCACCGCAAGTGACCTACAGATGGCATAATATATGACCTACATACAGTATATACTTTCTGTATTTATCTTCATATATTAAAATGTTGAGTCATATTCACTTTCCTATTAATTTCACCTTGCCATAAAAAGATTTTTTGTTTCAAGCAAGAATAGTAGCATAGTAGTGACAATGCATAAAATTTGAACTTATGTTCTGTCCAAACTATTTGGATTTTGATTGCATCGTCCCTCAGCCCTCACAAATACCCAGTGGATCTCATCCTAACCTTTTCCACCCCTCGATGTCATGGAAACGGACACACACTGTTCCTCTGGAGGTCAGATCCCCGTGTTGACCACTGGTGACATTTTAAGGAACTGTGCTATTTCCACAGATGTGAGGTTATCACTGACAACACATAAAGTCAATACCAATAACCTCGAGCCTTAATATAATGTTTCAGGCCTGGAATAGCTTCTCCACACCACTCTCACTACCCAAGATTGGCAATCCTTGGAAATTAATTGCCTTTCTTACAGCGCATTTTACAAAATAAACAACAGGAAAGATATTTTCCTTTCCAGAAAAGAATGCAGAAAGAATGATATAAATCGTCCTGACAGCAATGCAGTGTTGTATTTTTCGTTTGTTTGCTGCAGTCATCACAACGGAGGGTAAATAAGCAAGTTATCGTCAAACTTAATCAATCCTTCAAGCTCAGCAAAAGCACGTGACGTCATTATGGAACGAAAGGCACCGGTGGCTTTAGCTGGAACAGATGTCTTACAGAAAGTAAAAAGGAGCCTAACCTGGGAATTTGTGTTTGTATTCAAAGGGTTTTCTCTGAGTCCTCCTGCAAATACATGGTAGCTTTGCTGAATATTTTAGAACATCTTCTAAAGTTACTCCCTGACATTTTTGGCTGGACCACAACAGCGGGGCCAGCCCTATAAACGCGAATGCCTGTGACTGAGTGATGAAGTTACACCATCGGCTGGATGAAGTGTGTTAGGTCCAGCCATATACTAGGTTTTGACCTGGTCTTGTTAACATAGAATGCTGAATATACTGCCTGTACTGCTTCAGATACAATGTTTACTTAATTCTTGTTTTGCGTGTCACTGGGTCGTATTTTTTGGCTGATCGTCAAATCCAATGTGTTCAGGCCACTTTCTATTGGCCTTTCATTAAATTAATGATTAATTACAGCTAAGACACTGAAGGAGCCTTAAATTTGCGTTGTTGCGTTTACATTAGCTAAAGATTGGACAGGGCACAGTGGAAATGAAATAGGGGTGGACAAGAATTTTGGTTTGGTTCTGAGAATTATGAGAAGTGGTCAACAAGGACTCATAAGTCCCTTCTTCACGTTACATGGTCAGGGAAACAAGGTTCATTTAGTCTTGTATTGCAAAGCTACAACTGTAATACAAGATATGACATTGTACTTATTGATGTACATATTGATGTTCCATATTTTGATAACTGCCTGTAAAAACCCTCTGTCCAGCTGTGAAAGTGGCTGACAGTTTCTTTGGGAGTAGTATGATAAGTACCTGGTCTATTTTGAAAGTTTTTTTTTTTGCTTGTATTGATTAATCTTCCCATCATTCTCCAGGCCTTAGTGTCGACCACACCCAACTCCTCTTCTGGACTTGATTCATGACTGCAGCCATGCACAGTTCCCTGGGAAACACGTTGCTTCATCTTAACTGTCTAGTCTTGCCCACACATTGAGCCTCGTAACAGCGATGGCTACATCTGCACTACTGGGCTACTGGGTGTCAGACAAAGACACCAGAGAAGCACTGATGCACAGTTCCGACACCCTTATCATGACACCATTGTGTGCACTCCCTGTGAATACTGTGTGTGTGTGTGTGTGTGATTTTCTTTGGCCACGCATCCTGCGCTGAAGGAAATTGTGGATTAGCTTGTGGATATCACCATCACTGCACAGATATACAGGCACACACACACACACACACAGCCATTAAAGAAGTGTTGGTTCCTTGCATCAGTTTGAAAGCCCCACAGAAGAGAAAACAACTACCGCCATCATTATGCTGAGAGGCTGAAGTGCGTGTTAAGTTACTCCATCTGTTTGTAGGGGTCCTCACTATGAGTGCATCTACTGTTGACTTCTTGAATTTAATGTTTGAATTTTTCATTTAGTCTCCTGGCTCTGTTACACAATCCCTTTGTTTTGTGTGTGCGTGCATGCGTGTGTGCGTGCGTGTGAGAGAGAGAGAGAGAGAGAGAGAGAGAGAGAGAAAGAGAGAGAGAGAGAGTACCTTTCAGTGTCACCTTTTTACCTTCCTTCTGTTTGTTAGCATGTTTGTGTCGTTTCAGTCAACTGGATTCAGTCAACATGCTGTGTGTCTGTGCTAACTACGTCAAGGTAAACTACGTATCTTGATTAAATCCTGACCTCCGCCTACGTCCGCGCGTGTCTCCCCTGCCTGACGTGAGCGGGCGTCCCCCGGGCCTCCCTCGATGACACCTCCGCACCGGGAACCCCGTCGCGGCTCCGAGGGCAGGTCAGCACAGGTCCCTGACGCGGGCGGCCTCTTGAAAAGGAGGCTTTGTGCGCGTCTGAATGGCCCCGGCCAGGCGGCTGGAAACAGCCCTCCTCCTCCTCCTCCTCTCCTCGTGAATGGGCCGCCGTTAAAAACAGCTGGGCCCGACGACTCCTGCCTCCTCCCGGCTCTCGCCAAACTTTACTCTCTCATTGTGCGCCGCGGTTCCCCCCCCGCGGCCGGCCTTTTTTACAGCAGGGCTTTGTCCCCTGTCTGCACCGCGGCGATACCGCCAGCGGCGCGGCGGCCATAAAAGGAGCTTCCTTTCAACGCATTAGTCGGCAATTAACTGAGACAGCCTCCCCTATCTCCCGTGTTTATCTACCACCGCTTCTGTTTATTCGTCTCTCCATCGCAGTTTGCCGTTCTCTCTATTCCCTATTCGCTAACGAGCACTAAGGAACCAGGCAGATATTTAGATCTATTGTTCTCAAAAGTGATTTATAATGTTGGCGACGTCTATTTTTATTTTTAATGATACTGAAATTTTTCTCAAATAGTAGCAATTTGACTTTGTTCGCTATGAGTCGCACTCTAGCAGAATCTTTATGCCTAGTCTTTGACTTCAAGGACGGTCCTAAGAACAAAAATAAAAATGCTGTGACCGTATTTGGTTGAGCTATTTTTCATTCACCCTTGTTAGGCCATACACTAGGTCCACTTACATAATTTTTTAGGTTGCAAATTTAAAAAATTTAGAATACAAAGAGCTGAAAACCTGCCCGGATTAAAGGATCAAATCAAAGACCAAGCATTGAAGATTTAAAAGGTGCCCTTTAATGATATAGAGGAGTAGGGAACCTGTGTGTACATCACTGGCTTTGTTACCCTTTGGTCCACAGAACCAGGTGATGAAGCATTCACGGGCCACACCTATCATCTTCCACCCATGTGACTGGCAATGACTCACAGTGGTGATGACTCAACTTTTTGATGTACGTGTGTATTCCTAAACACCCTTTGCCAAGTCGTTTCAGTACTTGCAAAATTGTGTCTGTAAAGCTAAAACTAGCACCTGAATTAAGTTGTTAGGCACATTTAAGTACCAATGATGCTTGAATCCAGGTCTGCGCGCCTCACTTGCCTACCTGTCTTGTCTGACCGCCTGGTCATCTCCTGGTCATCTCCATCTCTATTAATCCTGAGGCTTTAATGCTAGAGGCTAAGAGATGACCACCATTTCCTCTGTTCCTCTGTGGCCTTTTTGCCCGTACACGTGCCATATCGCGAAGTATCACCAGAAATTCCATTCATATGAATAGTCTTGAAGTCAGATTTTTGTTTACCTTGTTATTTTGCTCGGAGACGCTTTTTTTTCCCTTTGTGCCGTCACGCTCGGACGAACCCCGCGAGCGTTTTGCACGTGCCGGGGGGGGGGGGGGGAGCGAGGCCTTTGAGGCTCTCGGCGAGAGAGACGACGGGCACCTGTCCCTAACGGCGTCGAGCGCAAACACAGCGCGGGCGGGCGGCCCTTCTCTGACGGGGCTTAGGCGACCGCTCGCGCCCTTTGTTCGGCCTTCCCCGGCTCGCCCTCTCTCTCTCCCCCCCCGCCCCACCCCCGGCCGCACAGCTGCTGAAGGGAGATGAGCAGACGTGTTTACCTGGGCGACAGGTGATGCGGACCAGCTGCCTCTACCTGCGCTTCCCTCGCCGAATAACCGCCGACTCTCTCACCGGCGGCTTCGCCAACACATCTGAGCGGCCATAGAAAACTGACGACAGACAAAATCTTATTTCCACCCACCATTAGGTTATTAACGTTAGCATTTAATCAGAACGATAATTTGCACACATACCTCTGAAATAGGAGGTATAGGAGTTTTTTTTTCATTTTTATTTTCATAGACACGCACGCACACCAAGGTTGGTCTTTAACATAGTTAACATAGACGTACAGCATGTTGACTGAATCCAGCTGACTGAACCGACACACACATGCTAACAAACAGAAGGAATGTAAAAAGTATTCTTGTGATACTGGAAAGTATTCTCTTTCTCTTTATCACACACACACACACACACATATACTGTGTGTATCTATACGAAGGGTCATGTTCAGTCAGTTAGCTGAGGATAAGCTGTCTTGCCTCTCTGGCTGAAAAGCGAGCTTTAGGCTAGTTGTCATCACCAGCGTGTTGCCACACTCCACCCATCATTTAAAAGAATTCTAGCATGCTAACCGCATGAGCGGAGCCCGCTGCCTCTCCCCTGGCCCTGTTTATTACCTCTCTGCCTTTTTATCAGTGCAGATGCATGTCAGCTCAGTTGTTTGGCATGAGGCTCGCTGTGCCACCACCCACGCGAATCCTGGAAAAAAGAATGGACACTAATAGGCTATCTATCGCTAGAGCCAGCTGACGGGCATAGGGTGGTGAAGACCCACACCCCTCCACACCCACAGCACCACCACCTGCACCTGCCAGAACCAGGGAATACTCACCATTAAAGAAAAAACCAATAAGACATCTCGTACACACGAAGTGTAGCTTCAGTACGGATAGGTTTTCCAGTCCAGATACCACGCAAGCCCTTTTTTCTGTGCTTTGGGTGTCTCGGGAATTTGCTGAGCTTTATTACACCAATATTACCCACCAGCCAGGGAAATCATCACCGCAGCACCGCTGGGCACTGTTGGCCTTTTGAGAAGGGCCACTGGGCCGGCTGGTTGTTATGTGTTCTGAGGTTAGTGAAGACAAAAATAGTGAGACTGCACTGTACTGCACCTCCCTACCTCACTCATGTGCCAACTGCGTACACTCCCCCTCTCACCCTCCGCTCCTGTAATACAGGCACTCTACTCACCAACCCAAAGACCCATCTACGTAAGCTTGGTGACAAGGCTTTCTCTGTGGCTGCTCCTTCTCAGAGAAATGCTTTTAAAGAAATTTTTAAATCCCTGCTCCTAAATCCCAACTCTTCAGCATAAGTTACCCTTAGCTTCTCTATTGCCTCGCTTCGTACATTGTTGTTTGTATCTATACATTATCTTGTACTGCCTTCTGTTCTGCATTACTTTCCTATGTATATGTTTTGCTTTCTGTATTTTTTATCATTTTAACTTTGTTAAGTGACCTTGGGATCTGGAAAGGTGTTATATAAATAAATGTATAGTTTTTTTTTTAATTATTTATTTATTTATTTTTATTCTTACTGCGCTAGCAAAGCTAATCATTAATCATGTCCTTCTGCGTGAGGAGAACATGGTAAGGGCAGCTTTATCAGGTATTATAAAATGGGTGCATTGTGGGGTGAAAACACAAATAGGGCTGACTTCAAAATAGCTTTTATGCTATTGCATGTGAATGATCTTACCTGGCTGCATAATTGTATGCTTCATCATGTCATTATGTGCCAGCATCATTCTCTTTTTAATTCCTCTCCACCGTGGTTACTCTCTACTGAAATATCTGAAGCCTTTGATTGTATAGTCTTTGTTCACATTGTTCTGCATGTTGTCATCAGGCCAGATATTGACAATGTCATTTTAAGAAACAGGGAAGGGCCTGCTTTCTGTTTTACTGATCGATGAATGATCGATGATCGACTGACCCTGAATAGCAAATCGCAAAACTGAGTGACCCCTCCCCAACATGCAATAGGGAACCAAGAAGAACTCAACTGTCATAGCATGGCATCCATGCAACCCAGAATTGGCTAATAGCAGGTTTGCATGCAAAGAGTGGCCAGGCTTAACTCAGTACATTGCCACTAAGAGTGCGCTTTGCTCCTTTCACATTTAGCATTGTTGCTCTGACTCAAACAAAACTTCAAACGGACTTCAAGAGTGTTACCATTCCCATTGGTCTTTCATGCTCTCTTTCGCTTATAACTGAAAACTTGCTTTGATGGCTACGTATCCCAGAACAATGGGGCAGACGTCTTTTTTTCGCACGACACAATGGACGCGCCACAATGCTGCGGCGTACCGTCCCACCTCTGTGCCGCGGTGACTGGCCAGAGGCTTTACGGCACTCGCAACAATACAGTACAACATGGCTTCTGACGACGAGGGATTTGGACTTCTGACGCGACCGCTGAATGAGCTCTAGACTTTAATGCAGAGGTGAGCTTTCACACAAGCCTCTAAGTACTCGCGCTACAATAGATTTGGCTTCTTACATTCATGGGAACATTGTTAAGGGTTAAAATCCAGCATTAAATAACTGAAAATGACTCTTTGAAAACACTTGTATACATTTACGTGTTGAATGGATGGATAAACCGGTAGCCATGGACACTTTCTGGCAGCTGTGATTTCTAATGACACACACCAGCTTTTCTATGGTTGTACTGTTTCATTTGCATTTCTTGCACTGTTAATAAAGATTTATAATTGCTTATGGTGGATGATGTTGGTGACTTACATGTATTGGGTTTTCGTTTTTTGAGACAGGCTATCATTGTCATATCTATTATTGTCTGCTTTTCCAAGCAGATTCATTGTACGAATGAAGCCTTTGAAGACTGGCCCATTCACACGGCGAACTAAGTGACACACCTGGATATGTATAAAGCATCACAGACTAGAGGTGCTGATCTAGGATCAGATGCCGTTTAGCTCGTAATGGATAAGGCTATGACATGGACCAGGAGAACCTGATCCGAAATCAGCACCTCGTGGTCTGAGACACACGGGCCCTGGTGTCCGAGCAAAGGAGACGTGTGAGGGAAAGGTCTTCGGCCACCTTACGAAAGCACTGTTTGAATGTGCGTCGGCAGAGCTCTGGCCATTCATTTCCCGCTTCCGATAGACGAGGTGCCACGAGGCGCCGTTTGGAAAAAAAAAAACGATGAGCTCGAATTACACCGTGTCCCATTCGCAGAGAATCTCTTTCCGCTCTCCGCCACCCGCATCCCATATTCTCTCTTCCGCTCAATTTTACTGCTTCATTTCCTACCCCATTCAATTTCGGGCATTTGTTAGCTATCTTTCCTTCAACTGATAGTGCTGCACTTTACTGCCACGGTGTGATTGCAGTGGATTTGAAAGTGGAGGGAGGAAAAGCACTTATTCAAATATTTGAACAATAATAGACAGGCTTCCTGATTTTGGCCATGCAGAGAATTTAAAGAACAGTTTAATCACACTTGCCGGCGACAGGGAGGCGGGGCTTGGGCGTGGAGCGTTATTTACTTGCTCTCCTTTCTTTGTCACTTCGGGTATCAGTCAAGGCATAAATGAACAGAATGTGCAGGCTGGAAACCGGCCAACTTCCTTTATTACTTTTATGTGCTAATTTGTTTGCTTCGGTACGGCGGTAATGTTTTGAATACCCCCGTCCTGTCACGAACATGTGTCCGGGTCGAGGCGGCAATATTTTTCAGCTCGTAGCATTCTGACACGAGAGGGGGCGTCGTGGAAATAGCCCCACTTGAGAAAAATAAATTTGCTTTGTTTTCAAAAGCGAACTTTCGAACACCATTAATACGTTTGCTCTGTCTCCACATTAGGCCATCAAATGCCGTCGTTTCAAAAGAGCCGGCTATCTGACCCAGCCTTCCACTGTGTTTTTTTTTTTTTTTTCTGGTTTTTTTTTTCCCCCTTTCCTTTCGTTTTGTTTTGTGAATAGTTGCAAACGGGGGGCAAAAAGCCGCCGGGCCTGAAATGTGGGATCTCCAGGAAGCGGAGGCAAACAGAGCACCTCGTTTAGGCGCGCATTGCGGCTCGTGTTTGCGGTTGCCCCTGACAGCGGCGCTGACTCCGCTGCACCTGTGTTTGCTCACCGGCTTTCCTCCCTCTGCTGGAAATCGGGCCGGCACGTCACACGGCGGCCAGATAGCGCAGGCTCCATGGGAATACAAAAGCCCAGGCTTTTAGTACAGTTAATGATTAATCGGCCCCTTTCCCTTTTCCCTTTGTCCCAGTCAGCGCCGCTGACAGGTGATCTGATATTACATACGCACCAGCTTGAGCACTGTCATAACCAGGTACAGGTGAGCGAGGGCAATATTTCTATAATGAGTTCCAAAGAATAGCTTTCATATATATATATATATACATACATACATACTCAGTGGCCACCTCATTAGGTATACCTGCTTGTTAACGCAAATAGCCTGCTCCTCTAAACAGGTAATCATGCGGCTGAAACTCACTATAATAATTATGCAGACATGGTGAAGAGGTTTAGTTGTTGTTTGAGCAAACAGAATGGGAAGGACACGTGATCTAAGCAACTTAGACCAATGTATGATTGTTGGTTTCAGACGCGGTGGTTCCAGCGTCTCAGAATGGATTTTTGCATGCTACAGTCTCTAGAGCGTTCAGGGAATGATGCGAATGGTCCCTGGGCGTGCTTAGTTTGCTAATCTGCGTAGTACATGTTTGGTACATCCACTTTTTGCTGAATTGTTTTTTTCAGATGCTTGCCTTTTTACAGACAGATGTAAAGCTTGAGACACACATATGACTTAACCTATTTATAATAACAAGTCCGACGTTGCTATTTGTCTGACTTGCCTCAAGGAACTCTATAATACAGCCAAAATTGTCTACATGTGGGGGTGTCAACAGGGAAAGTTATTTTTGCTGCTTCAAGGATAATTGTTTTGTCTCCTCGTCGACTCCAGTAACATATGGAGAGGAAAGAAATCTTGTGTTCAGAGGAGATTCTGTGAAAGGATAGCAGGTCCCTCTGCTAATGTGTTGCATCTCTAGCACAGACATGACTCTGTCTTCTCGATAAATATGAGTCACCTGACATACAGTATTTGGTTGGCTAATCTTTAATCTGTCAAATATTACAGAATATATCGCAGAAAAAGAGAAGTTCAAATAAACACAGAGAAATCAGTTCAGCTGAAACTTGTTTTAGGTCTATGATAGAGCTCAGTTCTCTAAATGTAAAAGAACATATCTCAGCAGACACATTTCATTCATGGTCTCGTCTCACTGCACTCTGCTGTAGTTCATTCAAAGAGGCCCCAAAGTGCTTGGTCTCCTTGGATCATAAAGTGAACAAGAACCCCAATGCCCTCTGCTTGGCTGTCAAGGCTTTCAGAACAAACTTACAAACTTGTTTATCTTGACGGAACCACACAACCACACATGAATCTACAAGGCTTCATTCTTTGTGTGTCTAGTGTGTGTGTGTGTGTCTGTCTGTGTGTGCATGTCTGTGCGTGTGTGTGCATGTGAAGGTGTGTGTGAATGTGTGTGCGTGTATGCATAGGGCACTAAAGCAAGCCTCATTTCTCTTTTGCCTGAACTTGCCGATGTTTTTCTCTAAAGAGCGTTTTGTCTGCCCCAACGTAGGGAGAGTGAGAAACGTATTGTGGAGTCTCAAGAGCCAACTGGTAGAAAAGAACCTAGAAAGGTATGACAGAACCTTCTAGAACAAACAATGCTTTCAAAACAGTGGAGGACAGTTGTGAAGAGGAGCAGTGGGTCAATCATTCATGGAATGCCTATGCTGAGAGGTTTACGCCCAGACAATACTGCTGAGCAGTCAGGCATGAACACAGGATCCTTCAGAGGAGAGGTAGTGACATAAACATTGCTGTTATTTTTTGTCAGTGTGTTCTGTGCTCAGATAAAAAAACATTGCCTGAAAACATGGCCTGATTCATGTTTGGACCTTGATATGAAACAAACAACCTTTTCCACCCCGTGAACTCAAATATGATTAACCCACGGACCAAAAGCTTATATCATCAATCATGGAAGTGAAACAGCGCATTACTTTTAATGACTATGGCAAATATTGTACCTATTATTTGGTAAAGTGTTGCCAGTTTAGAACAGCTCTGGCCACTATTCAGTCAAACTACAATGTGCTTTGCTGTTGACTTTGAACATTGATATTGGCAAAGACCAAGTGTGTTAAGAACAAAGGCTTGCATACACAATATGCCATTCCATGGATGTGAAAAAATTTGCAAAACTTAACAGAGGTAACAAATAGGTTCATATCACTGTTCACATGCTGTAGGAGACTGCATTGTTGTGGTTATCGTGACTTGAAAAGGTTTGTCGGACTTTTAAGTGTACCTTAAAACACATATATTGTGACATTGTTGATTCAGAGAAGGAGGCGTTCTGGTTTTTGTATCAATGAAAGTATTTTTACAAGCCTGCAAGTCGTGCTGAAGTTCATGATTCCATTCACAACAACATTGACATCAACCCAATGACATCAAAGAGCTGCCTGCATATTTCATAGTATATGGCATTTTCAATATGTGCTTCCTTCTTCTGATGCCAAATTCACCACTGTTGTGTGTGACCAAAAAAGTTCAGTTTTGGTCACATCTGGCCATTAAACAAGTTCCAATCAAAGTTCAGTATTGCTGTTAAGTTGTTGCGGTCAATGGAATCTTGAACAGTAAGTTCCCAGACATTTTGATCAAAAATCTGGTATTCCCTACAAGGAAGCTCAAACCTGACCACAAATGGGTTTTTCAGAAAGACAATGCATACCTCAAAATCAACCAAGAAATAGTTAACAGGCCATACGATCACTGTTCTGCAATGGCCATCTCAGTCTCCGGACATGAATCCAACTGAGAGTTTGTGGTTTGAATTGAAGAGGGCAGCCCACAAGCACAGACTGAGGGATCCGATGGTTCTTCAAAGATTCTATGTAGATGTTAATGGTAAAATATCTCCCCAATATGTTCACTGTGTCATAGAAAACTGCAGATGACTCATTGGTCACTGTGAAGGCAGGGTTCTCAAAGTACTGAAAATTGGACTGTGAATATTTGTGAGACATCTTTGTAATATTCTTGCTTAACAAGTAATATTTTTGTTCTTGCATCTGAATAAAACAAATCATTTTCCTATTTTTAGGAATACAGTATAGCTCATAACCTATGTTTTGTACAGCCTTTTTTCTTCATCAGGAGTGTGAGTAATTTTAGATAAATTATTTTTACATGTCACTTCACGAGTAAATTTATTAAAATGTACCTGAAAACTTTGCGCTACGTGTCGTACCACAGATACTGACACCCCAATAATTCACCTTAACACACAAATCCCTCCAAGAAAAAGAAAGCAACCCACTATTGTACCTCAGACTGCGCATAAACCCTGTGACCTTTTCCATGAAATAACTTGTCTCCTATTCCAGAGAAATACACTCCAAATCCCTGAGTTGCAGAAGAGTTCAAAAGGTAGGGTAAACCCACTTCAACAATAGAGCAAAAACGATCCCAAGAATGAGCGTATGGTTCAAGCAAAGGTCCACATTTCAGAATAAACAGGTAGAAGATTGATTGCTCATTAAACATTACCAGCAGAACCTGGCTGGCGCAAATCGAATGGATACAGTCAGTGACTAATAAACATTTTTCAATGCAAAGCTTGGAAGTTCTGTGTGAATTTCCGATGGAATTATCCATATAAACCTATCTGGTGCTGGTCTGTTTATAAGATGACCAAGGAAAGTGTTGGCCATCTTACAAGCAGACCAGCATCAGTCAGCTTAAAAGGCTTGCTGCAGAGGACTTTTTTATAAACTGAGAATTAGAGCATCAATAAAATGATCAAAATATTTTTCCCACAAACAAATTTTATTTTAAAAATATTATCTGGTGAAACTTGTCCTCAGTAACAATAGAGGTGTGTGTTAGCTCTCGCTATCAGAAGCATAGCTATAATGCTTTAATGTTTACTGTAAGATATTATTTATCACAGAAATCAAAGGTAACTGTGTAAAAACGTATCCAACAGTTGCTATTACTCCAGGTTTGTAAGTTGTGAGATTGCTTGAGGACCCAGCTTAGTGTATCTGCAGATTTGTGTCTGCAGAGTGCATATCATAGATTTATGTAAGGTAGCGCAGATAATCATAGCCTCAAAACATTGCGACAGAGGTGATTCTGGGATGCAGATTAGGAACTCAGAGGGAAGAATATGTTCAAACCTCCTCAGGAAAATACGTCTTGGGAGTGCCAATGAGTAATACAGAATGTTCACTGAAACTGTGCCCATCTGAGAGTAGAAGAAGAAGAAGAAGTTGCAGATGAAGGAAATGATGAAAAAATTGGAAACTCTGACAAGGGACCAACTCTCAGACTTTTATGCGAGAATATGGTAATAACCTGCTACATCTTTTCAAAATCATATCCACTTTATTAATTGCAACATGCCTGACTTTGCTGCCTCGGAGAATACCTATGAACAGTTCACCTTCAGTACAGAGTGCACCTTGGAAAATGTCCCAAATGCCTCACCAGTGCGTTCTTTCAAGTAATACAAATCAATCTTTTTGTTCTCCTGTTTTTATTGCACAATACATCTTCTAAAACCATGTGATCCCAAAAAGCTCATAATCAATCTTCAGATTTGTAGTGTAGGCTATAATCACATCTGAACTCCAGCTTCTTTGTGCTCTGATTCCCTTTGAAAAATCAAAGAAAAACTAGTGCCTGAGTAAAAGGGTGCCTTGGAGCCATTTATGGGCTATTTGCCATTTAGTCAACAGTATTAAGTACATAAATTGCATGCAATGTTTTCTATTGTCCCTTTAAACGCATGTCGCTGAGATACTGCTTTGTATGGAAACTGTCATAGGCACTTGAGAAAACTTAAAGGGCTTTTCAGTATGGCAAAGTCAACAAAAATGTTAATAAAACAGATCATTGATAAGTGAAATCTTTCCTAGACCCAACATCAATTTGAAGTGGTGGTGAGGCAAATATGAGAATTAAATTTCATGAGGATGATATCCAGGGCTTCTCTCTATTTGGGATTATTTGTTGAACCATCTTGATGAAACTTAAGACCTATCTGGTCAATACAGTTTCTCTCTTAGGTGAATTAAACTGTGTGCAGGATATTTTTCCTCATATGATTGCCACTGGCATTGCCATTTCATTTTGGATATATGTATTTCATGCGACATGCAAGAGCTGTAGGCTTGTGAATTGTGAAAATGAAAGAACAAACTGAAAAATAACTTCACTGCTCACGTCTGTTTTTATTGCTTTTTGGTATTGAAGTTTCATGTCAGCCTGGATCATTTTGACCTGGAATTGCCTCAGCTTTCTAGAAGTGCAATAAAATTCTCCAAATAATTGAAAACGCACATCAATAATAATGAAAATGACTGTAAATAACTAAATGATAATTAATGTACAATCCTGCTTTGACTGATCTTAAGATGTTCCAGAGGGCTTGGAAATAAAGACAGGTGACACTGGAATTTAGGTCCATTCAATAGGACCTTACTTCATCAAGGTGATGCAAGCATATTTATACCAAGGTCTTTTAGATGATCAGAGACAAATATAAACCAAAGGTGTAGAATATGTATGCATGTACATTCATATATATATACATCCACATGTATTGTATGTGTGCATAGATAATAATAATAATCCTCATCATCATCATCATCATCATCATAATAAAATGTGGTAACTATTTACAGTGGTCATATATTACTGTGCAATTGTAATGAAAATTCACAGTCCGCCACCATGGCGGCTCACGTCCTGGATCGTCATTTTACACGTAGACCACTATCTTGCAAAGCCCATTACGCAGTACAGCTTTAACACATTTTCCTCTGAAGCGTGATAAGGATTAATGGCCTATTCTTGCACTTTGTTAATCAGCCTGCTATTGTGTTTGAAGTAGCTCCTTATCGGACCCCCTTCCTGACGATATCTTAATGAATACTGGGGTTCTGGATCAGTCAGGAAAGTCAGGCCTGGTTCATTTGAATCATAGATGCTGCAACACAGTGTAGAATGGGGGGGGGGGGTGCTTGCACATTACATGGGGGGGGGAAAGACTGCATGTCAACTTTAGAGAAAGCAAGAGAGCCAGGGGGAGATAGTGTTTGTGTGTGTGTGTATTCATGCACGTGTGTGTGTGTGTGTGTGTCTGTCTGTCTGTCTGTCTGTCTGTGTCTGTGTCTGTGTCTGTGTCTGTGTGTGAGAGGGTTGGTGATCGACATTGGTATGCATCTTAAACATAAAAAGACTCATACAAAAATAAAAAACTAGATAGAGCACATTGCTGTGAATAGTCATTGGTATTATTTTCTTTCTCAAATAACATTGACCACCTGGTTTAATTTCTCCACACTGCCCTTATTATTCAGCAATAAAAAAATAAACAATTGTACTCCATGTATTGCAACATTTCATTTTAACCAAAATATTTTATTGCAGTTTTCCAATTATGTATATTAGTTTGACGTGAAGGATGTATTTTAACATATCTATCACATCACTAAGATACACAAATGAGTAAAATAAATCAAACAAATGACAATAGCAGTGCATTGTTCTTTTGCAATTTAGCGAAAATGAGGTAGCATGGTAACAAAGGAATAGCTGAGTATCATGATTGCGTTCACACTTGATTTCTGAACACTGCAGATGACTTCTAAGATCATGTGATGCCCCTCTGCCCCCATCGACAAACCTTATTCATCTGGATTAAGATCACAAATATGTGATAAGAATGTTCTTAACTGAATATTCTAATGCTGAGGTAACAATCGCGACTGGTAACTTTAACTGAAATCAATGGAGTTCTAGAACACTGACTTAAAATGGTGAACATTCCAAAAAAACCTACTCTACAAAGGGTTAAAGGCTATGCTTGCAAACCTAAGCACATGCAAACTACAGACAGCACAGAGAGGTGATGCCGTGGAGCAGGAAACATGGAGCAGATGATGCAAAGGTTTAAGCTGGATAAATGAGCATACAGTAGCAGGATCAATGGGAATCAAAAGTAAAGGGCAGCTGTGCTTCTTATCCCTGACCAGAGAGTGAGAGAGAGAGAGAGAGAGAGGGACAGAGTGGGAGAAAGAGAGAGGAAGAGAGAGAGATGGAGAGATGGAGAGGGAGTGTGAGAGACAGGGAACAGACACGGACCCCCCACAACAAAGGCGAGTCTAAGACGCTCCGCTTGATGCATGGGAAAGTCATTGGCCCTCCATTGTGGCTCTCCTTCTGCTGAGCAAACAGCCCAAACTGCTCATTCCCTGTCTCCCATTCTCTCCCATTCTCTCCTCGGTACATTGTCTGTGTCCCTGCATTTCATTTTGCGAGGGAGATTGCTCTCAGGGCCAGTGAGCAAACAGTCCGGAAAAAGAGCCAGCTATCTCCCTCTGTTCCCAGGAGAACTGGCATTTCTGCTTCAGCTCCAAGCTGTCAAAGGACTGGAGAGTTTGTGTCAGGATGCTGAATTAATCTCTTTAATCCCAGGGGTAGTCCACCTTTATCACCAAATGTTCAGTAAAATGTTTCCTAGCGATTATAGCAACCCCCCATCCCCTACCAAACACACACACACACGCACACACACACACACACACACACATGCACAAACAACACACAACCCCTCAGTCCCACCTCATGGTTTCCAGTCAACAAACATTTGTTATTGGATACATGCAGGAGGATTTTCCGCATTGCAAATTATGCATTTAGTCAGCAGAGCAGTGCTGCATCATGAATAATGATGACCGCCCTGCGTCGCCAAGATATTGTTATTCGTTTGCCTCCTATGAACATGCCACCCCACACAATTATGCCACGCTGCACATCAGTGGATCATCTGGATGCAAACTTTAGTTGGATTCCACATGCTGTTATGTGTTATATGAAATCCTAAAGTATAGTATGAAGGGTCCTTCTGCAAAATAGCAGTAATTTGATTGGAACCTAAAAATGTTTTGGCTGTTTTTGTCTTTTTGTAGATTAGGTCTCTGAATATACAAAGGAATAATGACTTCACAACAAAACATTGACCATACACTGAGCTGAAGGCCAGGCATAAACAGCAAAGGCTACATCATAATTTTCAGCATAATTTAATATGTGCAACTGCGTTAAATGCACAGTAAAACATCCACTGTTAATTCAACTCTAAGAGTGTTAATTCAACTCTTAACAGATAACATTTGGCCCCACTCTGGAATATGGGACCAAATGTTATCGGTTAAGAGATTATTTATTATTTAATTTAAGAGAACAATTTAATGCCCAGGAAATAATGTTAAAAAAAGGAAAAAGCTGGTTGAATTTGAGTCCATCAGAAAAATATTGATTCTGTTCTCTTTTAATTAGTACATACTAATGGTTTAACCCAACAGCGGGCCTAAGACACATTGGCTTGACCTCTTCTTCCAGAGGCAGGTCACATCCTTCAGGGTTTTCACATCTTCAATCCTCCCAATCCCCCTACACACTCACAGTATATACACACACACATCCACCTTCACAAAGGGATGATAACTATATTTCATAAAAAATGAAATAAGCAAAACTATTTAAATCTGTTTCTATAATCACATTCAATATCTCTACATTCAGCTTACAGTCCTCCAGACACGCTGATATTTACAGTATTGCTTATTAAGAACATAAAAAATATATGCCAAGACCTGAGGTTCCCAAGCCACAAGGCCAGTTTTAATCATTGGACTTCCCTGACGGTATAATGTAAGGTAATGCTGTTTGTTCTGTACTTCCACCACAGACCACACAGTAAAATGTCCAGTGTTAATTCAACACTAACAGAGTGGCTCCAACACTGTACATTTTACTGTGTGTCAGCCTCACTCAGCTATGTTGGTTCAGAATGATGATCTAGTTTGCATGTCGCTGAATTGATGGCTAATGATTTGCATATATGTACTTACCTGCCAGCTGTTTCACGCATGAATGACGCAAATGGTGAACCCAGGGCCGACCTTGAACTGTCACCTGAAAATACAATTAACTGTCCCTCAGCTACTCCCACACTCTAAAAATACCTGGTAATCCTGATGTAAACACATTTTTTTTAATGAAAGAATATGTTTTTTTTTTATAGAAGCCTAAAATCTGGTGTAGCCCTGTATTACCTTATTTATTATTGATGTATTAATACTGCATTTTTAATAAATAAATTAGTATGTTGCACATTGTTTAAAATTACTTTAGCAATATTTCAAACAAGTATAGCTACAAATATAACAGAAATCGACCTATCTACCAAATTCTTAAATGTATTCCACTGTTATTATTTAGCACAAAATAAGGGGAAGTTAACTTCGGTACACTGGAATGTGAAAGGTTGGTTGACCGTTGATGGAGAGTAGGAGCTTCCCAATATGGGAAAGACCATTATCTCCCGAACTGATCTGCCCATCCTTGTCGTTCGTTCAACGTCTCTTCTGGGGGTCTTTCTTTTGTTAATCGGGGAACAAGTTGATCCAATCATGGCACATACATCTGTGTTGATGGAGGGGGGCATCCTTTACAATGGCCCTCGTCCTTAATCTGACCGAAAATTAAATTACGTTAGATGTTCCGTCATTGTCACCGGTGAACCGGTGCCGGGAAAGCCGTCGGCATCGCGAGAGCGGTCCAGGGGGGACGTCGCAGCTTTAACGCCGTTTAAGCGTAATCTGCTCAACTGTGCCATAAACCCCTACCAGGTTTAAGAGCACGGTTCAAACGCGCATCAATCTGCGTTTGATAAATGCCACAGCCATTTGTACGGGATTAAACGGAGGATTCATTTTGTTCGAGGATAGCCTATCTGAATTAATGAAAGCCTTAATGGCAGCTCAAATGCGTGGAGGGAATTTAATTTGATGCCTGAGCAGCAAATGGGGGTGGAGTGAGGAGGGGTTGGGAGGTGTTGAGGTTTTTAATTAACTTTCTTCCTCTTGTTAACTGTTAATCAGCTGGTATTAAACTGAGGTGAAAATGCAGTTTAGTGAGGCATACTCTGATTTGACCCAGGTAGCCCTATTGGAAATTTATGGTCAGGCATACATTTCACCTGCCAATTGGCTGAATGATATGCCAATCAATTAGACCTTCGTCTTATGAGACTGCAGAGATGTGATGTGGCACCCCTCACAAATAAGTAACGCAATGTTTTCACACATTCACTCCAAACAGAAATTATTTATATGCATACTGTGTGTGTGTGTTTGTGTGTTGTATACATATCATTACAAAATATATTTCAGCATTCATATCTGATGTTACATATATAATGTAAATAAACATTTTCTGTAAAAATGTGCAATAAATTGATTATACCAAGGTATTGGGATATAGGAATACACTGCCATTTATTTGGTTAGCAGAGACTGATATACACAGTGACCACCTGCAAATATCACAATTTACACAACCACAGATATACCATGTGATGTTTATTGAAGCGATTCAAGCATAGTTCTGTGTGAGAATAGTGCTGGATTCAGGGGTCTACAGGCACATGAGAAGTGTCCTGGGTCACATTAGGAGTCTAGACTCCATGATTGTGTGAAAGAAAGCAAAGCGAGACACAGCCAATAAAGATAGGTTTGTCCGACAGTAGTCAATGTTAAAAAATGCTATATGTGGTGGTTTACTGAAAATGTCATAATAAAGGGGTTGGTTGGACGTGTCACTTTATAGACATAGAGTATAAGCTGCATATATGCCTAATATGTTCATCTGTATAATTTCACCAGGTTTACTTACAGATGCAGAATTTTTATTGGAAGCATCAACCGTGTTATTGTAACAGCAAGAAAAAGATGAAGGGTATGCAAATATTATTTTTTTGGCTTTTCCCGCCGGCTTCAGATGTGACTGTTGATTTCAGAGCCTTCGGTTGGAAAGCAGAAGTACAGGAGCCGGAGGGCTCAATGCCTGGGAGGAACTCAGTCTGGTGAAACGGACTAACGCGTCAGTCCTCTGCGGTTTAGTCTGCGCAGTTTCATCTCAAATGTGCATCAAATACATTTCTGCGCAGAAAATGAGCTGGGACTCTTCAGTTTAGTTTAGGTTCTTTCGCACATCTTGAAATAAAGCCCACAAACACACACACAAACACACACATACACACACACACATGCACACACACGGAAACATGCACACAAACAATTGCTCCATTTTAATTTCCCAGTAATGCTTCAATCTATATTTTGGCTTTCACAGTCTAGATTTTATACAGCCTCCTGCTCCCTGGCTGATCTGGCCCATTATCAGGCTCTGTATCTCTGACTCCATGGGATCTGTGCGTGACAATAATCCACCCTCCTCACTGTGGCTCAGTAAGTGCTTTATCCGCACAGCACTACACCAGAGACCACCCCAATTTCCATCGCCTGTATCTCTGTGCTGTGAAATGGTCTGTCTTTTTTTTTACCAAACTAAAACACTTCTGTCATAAACACTACAAAAATTGTTGCATTGCTGCAGATCCATGCAGGAAAATGTCACATTTTTGTCCCCTATTTAATAAATGCCATCATTTTCATACTTCTGTTTAATCTGTCTTCACTGTAGTATCCCGTACATCATACCCAGATATGATTCCTTGAATATGATCAACACACAAGTCAATCATACAGGATCATTGGGGCACTTTTCAAATGAAATGTGATTATGTCGTTTTATTGATCAATTGGTCATTCAAATGATCTGATAACTGGACAAGTTCTTCTTCTAAGTGCAAGTGCTTCTGTCCTCTGTGTGAGAAAAATGCAGAAGAGCTCTATTATTCAACAACTCAGTTTCCTCTATTGGCATGATAAACAACAAATTTTGTTGAACAAATGAAATACAATAACTAATATATATAATTTAATGGTGTCTCTTCTCCTTTTTTTCCCTCTTCTCTGCTCCTCACATTTTGTAATGAAGAGCAGCCTTCATTGACCTTTGTCTTTGTCTTGACCTTTGGGCCATAACGTGAGTCCAGCGTTTTTCTCTGGGTTGCAAGGTTTACATGTGATGGCTGATGTCTACCATCATGTCAGTACAATAGGCCTACTCTTAAAAATACACCTTTGATCGGAGGTGGAAAATCCAGGTTCAGACGGTAAAGTATTTTTTTCCAATCCAATTAGTACAATTCTTCAGCCAGGAGGTGGAATTAATTAGTGAAATCAGCTGGCTGAGTTTAAGGGTGGAAAAAACACATGGCAGGACTTTCTGACCACGGTACTTTCCATCTCTGCCTTTGATTAATATTTTTTCACTTCCAGGGTCTAATCAGCAGTTAATTAGCAGCATAGTTTAGTTTTCCCGCAGATAATGAAAGATATTTTCTCTACCGTACTCTAAATGCATCGCTAGAAGTCTGCCTATGTGCTTTTATGTCTTTAACAAAACTCGCAGGATGTCTATCCAGAGCTGGATCAGTGTTGACATGCAGCATTCTAATGGGGCTGTGTCCCAGTGTGTACAGGCCGATGCACCCACCTGTCAGAGAGTGAAAGGCAGGAATTTCACACCCAGCTGCGAGAGTGACTTCAGCCTCATTCCCACCCCTCTTCCCTCATTCCCTCATTCCTGCCCTTTTCACTTTTCCCTTTTCTCCATTTCATGGGTTTTTTTCTGGGGGCTCTTTCCTGGCCACATTCGAAAAAATCCAAAGCAGATGGAGACATGTCCCTTTTACTGCAGGAAGTGGTTCCGAATCTCCTCATACCAGTTATCCCATAAAACAGATCCATAGTTCAGGTGAGAGTAGGATAATGAAACATCAAATGACCTAATACTTATGTAAATAACCAAAAAGGTATGTATCCATTGTCTGTTATATCCTGGGGTAGTGTTATGAATAGAAGGACACCAACTAAGCGGCAAAATATTTTAAGATGACTGTTGCAAGATTCCAAAGCATTCCATGAGCATTTAAAGCACAGAAGTTTGTTCCATGTAGATGTAAATATAAATATAGTTAACAGGCTTGCCTTCAGTTTCAGGGCTATGGAAACAGATGTTTAACTGTTTGAGATCTATTATAAAATGACACTTTTATGGGTTGTTCCTGTTCAAATGTTTTCTTCATTTTGTTTTACTGCCACTTAAAAACATTGAAATGCCTTAAAAGCTCAACTCAAGAGGCAGCACGTCAAATTTTCAGAGGAACCGTTTTTGGACGAACAAGATACCCCACCGTGTTTAAAGTAACTCCCCAGCAACTGTCACTGCCTGCTCTGTTTCTAACAACCCCAACGTCTAACAGGATCTTACGGGTATGTGTAGAATGAGTGTGTTTTTATCACTCTGAGATACTCACAGTCCTCCTGTGTTTTTGCAAGAATTTTCAGACTGTGAAGAAGCTTTGGTGATCCCTTGTCACGGCTCAAATCATTGCATCTCATTCGAGTCAAAATGAGTTTGCCATTCCCACTTCAAAGTACCAGTGGGTCAAATCATGGCTCAATTCAGATTCAATTCAATTCAGAATTATTTTTATTGTAATAATGGTTACTTTTTCAGTTAATTTGACAAAATAATTTTCACAGTCACGGAAATTAGTGGAAAAAAATTAAAATAAAAAATAATTCTGCACCCATTTTCAAATCAGATGTTTATGTGGTTACGTGAAGTGCAGTTTGGAAGATGCCTATGTATACTAGTGTACTATGATATTATTTAAAATATGGACAAGATTAAATATAATGTTCATATGAGAGAACAATGTAAAAATGATCAGATATTGCAGTTTTTTTATTTAACTACTCTGATTGGTTTCACTCAGATAAACCTCTTTTAAAAATGAACTTGACAGCTAGGCATGAGATTTTCTGCGATATTGACCCCTTAAAGCCAGATCTGATTTATCACAGAAAGTTGAGGAGCGCAACGTCGTTCGGTGGGTCAAGACTGCACATCACGCATCCCCTCCACGGATCCCTGCAGGTGTGACGATACACAAGGGAAACGATCAATGTGCAGAAGAGAGAGATACACACCGCACCACGTGGTCCCTCTAATCCCCGTGTTCCTTATCGTCAGAGGTGGGAACACTGGCCATTAACCTGCCCAGTCTCCGCAATCAGATTGCGCTACACGGGCCATCTCCTCTAATGGAGCTGGAAGTTTCACTGTAATCTAGAACTCAGATGCACAAACAGATAGTGCGCCTGGCATTTCCTTGGACAGACTTTACATGTCATTTTAATTGCCTCAAATGGCCATTGAGAACTAAGTACCATTTTAAATTACACCACAATTGTTCTGTTTATCCCACTGTTTCAATTACCCCGATGGTGCCACTTTTATAATCATAAGTGTACCTGTCTCTAGCTCTTATATGGTTTACTTACTTCTGAAATTCACTTCTCTAAGTTGGCTGAAAGTGTCTGTTAAATTATTGAATTGTAAATTGTAATTGACTTACAAATGAATTTCCACAGATATCCGGCTTTTTCAATTAGGCCTTGAAAGTCCATAACAATAGAGTACATCCAGTATGACTTAGCATGACACTGATATCTATAACGCTGCAAGCCCAGGAAACTCTTTCCATATGTCATAATATACACATATATTTTATTTTCTTGTTTTTTTTATATCAAGGTATACTAAATAGTATCCACTAACATTTTATATGACATATACACTGAAAGTGACTCTTGTTAAATAACTTGTTAAAGTGACGCATATTTTATAGCTAGTTTTTTTAAATATATTTTATATTCTAGAGCAATTTATTTTAACCCAAATGAATCTATATTGAGTTGTATCCATTTATACTTGAGGAGTCTGAATTTGGTTTCTGGTCATGATGATGACGATGACGATGGTGATGAAGAGAATGGTGATGATGACGACGACGACGATCAAGGCCATTTTCATTCGTACATATTTTGTTGTAGTCGTAGTATTGCACTGTTGCAAATCATTCCTACATCAACTAGGTCATGCAAGAGGATCAATAGTAATAACAATATTATTAAATAGCGGCTGAAATATTGAAAAAACAACAAATACTATAATCTATTATAACACCACAATTGTTACACCAGAATGAAATATATTTTATTATTACTATTTTTATTTTATTTATTTTTTTATTGGTGGTAGTGATGATGATGCTGGTGTGGTGTTGTTGTCCATGGGCCTCCTATAAATGTTTTTACAACTCTTCATTTTATCATTTCAAGTTTATAATGCATTATTCGTCCACATGTGCTCAGCGAATTTGAGTGTGTTAGGATACATTTATCTTTAAATATATTTATGCAAGAATTATGAACAGACCAGCTTTTAAATGAGGCTTCAAAGTATATTTAATTTGTATTGTAATTATTTCATTGCAGAATTATTATTTTTAACAAGTTGGTTTCAGTTTAAAAATATCAAAGAATTACATGTAGGCCAATTTTCCTGTGAAACAAAAATAGCATTTCTCGTTTTGGTAGATGCGTGATCGATTTCAATCGATTGAGTTTTCGTTTAAGGTTTAGCGTTGCAACGTTTTGCAAAGATATAGGCCTGTTGGTTATGTTAGAAATAATGTTCCTTAAATATACAATGAACCATCTAAATCCAAAAAATCGACTAGTTTGTTAACATAGCGGTTGTGACAGATGAGCGTCCTGTTTGTCCTGGAAAATAATCATGCCGTCTTAAAGGGTACAACTGTGAACTTTCGAACAGCTTTGAATTCTAACTTTGTTTTCCTTTAATATATTATGGGATGCAGTTTACCCTGCTAAGATATAGGATTAGGAGCACGTTCACTGAAAAAGGGGTTAAATCGGGATTGTGTGAACCGTCACACCCCAACTATAGGCTAACGCAGAATAACAGCTTGTAAGATTGATCTTTGGCGATCACCCCGGAGACCGCTCTACTTGGGTGTTCCAAGTGCTGGAAGTTACACCAGAAACATGGATTACTGGGATAGAATCTTTAAGTATGTGATTTCTTTTTACTTTGGCACGAACACGAAGACAAAATATAAAATTGTTTTAAATTGTTTGACATAAACTGCGAGATTATTGCCAGACAAAAAGAAGCATAAACCAATCGATCAAACCTTTGCGAGATTCATGTATAGCCTGTGTAGCCTACTTAGGCTATCAACATCAATGATAGAATTTTCTAGAAATTGTAGACTACAATCAAATCACTGAGCTGGCAGCCATGGTGCAACCTACATCAGCACATTACCTCAAAAAATGAAATCAGAGTTTTGCCACTCCTGTAAATTTTGCCAGTCGTGACGGATTCTGTCTTCGACACCGGCCACTCCTAACTATTTGTAGGTAATGTTGAAGACCAGGTGCATATGAAGAAGCAGTTTCTGACTGTTTCTTCTCAATCTTTCAGCTTGGCTTAACCTCGTTTGGTAGGCATAATTAACGTCCAAAATCTGATGAAACTAAGCAATGCCCTGCCTGGCCTTTCATGTAGCTCCATATTATTATTTTGTGGAAGTCAGACTCTATTTGTCAAGAATTATGCAAGTACAGTGACTGGCAAGAAATGTAATTAAATGGTTTACCAAAGTAAACAGATCAACAAACTGCTTACAGACCGCTGCTGATCTTGTTGCTATAACAACAGTTGCCCATGGGCTGCCTGTGATATTATATTCAGCTGCAGGCTTTGGCAAAGGCCTCTCTTTATTGTGACACTTGACTGTCTGTGCCTGTGTGTGTGCGCGCGCGCGCGCGTGTGCGAAAACGAGTTTGCTTTATTCAAACCTGTACTATATGTCAATTTCAAATTATTCATCCAAATCCAAAAAATTGCAGAAATGTTTCTCAATCAGTTATTTTGAAAGCGTCGATGTTTCAATCAAGATGCTTGAAGTGGGGAAAATTAACGGATGGATCATTTTATTTTAGCGATGAACTGCTTATTTATTCATTCGAAAATTCTACAAAGGCAATTTAGGTCTAAGAATGAACGGGAAGACACCGACATCAGCTATATTCATATAACAGAACTATCTGAGCTTATTGCTGACAGATCCAATGGTCTGTGGCAGAAGACCCGAGAACTCGGTAGCTTTGAACCTAGATATCAAAATGCAATTCCTATTTAATTCAGTATGAGTGCGATTGTCAGAGGTTATCCCCCATCAAAATATTTGGAATGGAATACGTGGGTATACACTCATTTAATGACAAGTAATTGACAAATCCGAGGGTTTGCATTACCAATGGAATGGGAAGAGAATTAATTATTTAAAAACGATTATCCTCTCCGTATGTTCCTCGTATAACCCATCTTCTATTGGAAATATATTCAAAGTCAAAGGAGTTTTGCTATGGTAAGATAAGTCAACAATATGCACCATGCCGGTAAGGGAACGTGCTAGCGCATACAAACAATACACAGTATGCCCAACAACAACGACAACAACAAATATTATTATTATTATTATTATTATAAAATTGTTGTTGTTATTATTATTATTATTATTATTATTATTATTGTTGTTATTATTATATTAAGTAGGCGAGTCTGCTTTTGTGTAATTTTACATGAAATTGCACGCATTCCAATCTCTTCATAAGATACAGAGAAATATTATCCAGTGAAAAACACATTGGAAAATGAAAATCATCACACAAAAAAATCGTTTAACAAACCAAAAAAATACGACAATTGTTATTTGTGTAAAATAAGCATGCAATTTAAGGAATAAGTAACTTAGATGTGCATAAGCATGCAATTTAAGAATGAGTAACTTGAATATAAATAAAATGTCCTTGGAAATGTAAAGTTGAATTACCAAACAGTTCTGTGCTATGTAATTGACTGGATGGGGGAAAGAGCAGTTCAACTGTTAGAGAAAAAAATAGCCTATTGGCATTACACCATTATGCTTATTGAAAAAGCAGGGGATAGTTCACACACAGCTCTTTTTAAAATAAAGTTCCGTTTAGGTTGAGCGCACTGGTTGGCAATGTCATAGCTATCAGTCAATTACCATCGCTCACAGGCTGACTGTTTGAATACAAATTATCCTCCTGCCAGAGGAAATGCGCAATTCTTCCTTGTCCGTTGGATAATTTTTGCTATATTGAAAAGTAAAGTCTATAGCCTATTGCACATTTTCGGTTGGTTTCGCCCTTTACATTTAAATGAGGGAGTAACATGCATACGTCTTCGCAATGTCCTACCCGATGCCGTTGCTGTAGCTCATTCTGGATAGCGACGAGAACCATTAGCATGTTTTCCGAGAGTGCTTCTGCGGACGGTTGGAGTCATCAAGGCATTTATTTCAGCTCTAACTGCGCCATTGTTGACTTTAGCAGAGTGCAAAGATTTTATAGCGGCGACACTTTCAAAAATAATTATTCTACAAAGACATCGATGAGTGTGCTATTAAAAGCACTTCTGAGTATCATGACTAACATTGAGTATTCCTCCGCATTTACCGAGGCACGTGTTTACGTTTAGCGTTTACAATAGCTTAGGTTTACTGGAATTTCGATTTATCTTTTGGACATTCTAATGACATGCTTAGTTTTATAAAGCCAAGTGCATTTGCATTGGTTATTTGTCGACTAAATGCAGCCACGTTTAACACATTACACCTCGAATTGCGGAAGGGCAAAAGAGACTGTTGCCGGATTGCATGCTCACAATTCAACTGCACAGTCCAAAAACCGTTTCTTTTTTGCAGGCAGTTTTCGTATTGATATTGTTATTGTGAAATATTATTTCTACTCCATCTTATCTCCTTATGTGTAACTCGGCAGGTTCAAGGCATAGATAGCCGGGCAGAGCTGATTGCAACGGGTTCAAGAATTATTTTCCTGCGCTCTTATCCTCAAAGTTGCTTGAATGTCTACATAATATTCTCCCAAGCCAAAGCCTTTTTGTAAAAATGAAATCAGTTCCATGACCTGATCACCACTGGCATGTCCTTTTGCAGGCGAGGCAATCCTGATACAGATACTTGAGAGAGAAGAATTGATTTCAAACCCCCTGCTGAATTTTCCGGCTTGGCCTAATAAATAACTGAACAATGTAACTTCTTGATTTGGCTCACCCTTTTAAAATGCTATGCATTATTATTATTATTATTATTAGTAGTAGTAGTAGTAGTAGTAGTAGTAGTAGTAGTAGTAGTAGTATTAGCCTAGCAGTACACAGTAAAATGCCCAGTTTAATTCATCTCTTAACAGTGTACATATGAGTCCAGTTGGGACCATATGTACTCTTTAAGAGTAGATTTAACACTACGTAATAGTAGATTGGTGGATATATTTTCTTTTATTCGTGTCACGTTGTTAGAATAAAGAAGTAATGTTTTGCACCACTGTTTTATTTATGAAACGTGTTTTTGGAAGTGATTTGTTGTCTTCGTTGCATTATTTTTGGCATTTACCATTTTGAACACCGTTTTTTCATTGTATGATACTGTGTTGACATTGTATTATATTATTATTAAATTCTGTCGTTAGTACTTACATGTAACGCTATTGTAATACGTAGCCTGTGTATTATTCCATTCGTTTTGTTGCAGGAGTGGATATTGTGCGAGATGTTGTTAAAAAAATTAATACATGAGTCCCCAATGGTGTTTTTCAATGCAGACACTCTATATCTGAAGAGCTGCATGCATCAGTAGGCTTACTCCATAATATTAGAAGTGTGCATAGTACAACGACATCAACCTCAATTTGGTGAGAAAAGATTAGATAGAAGGAAACAAACTGGTGCGCTTTCAAATGTCAATACCAAAGGCTTGTTGCCATGTAAATCAGCAGGTCGTACAACGACTAACAAATGTGTAGTCGTAACATCTCCACAAAGCTTCAAATAATGTTTTTTTTTTTTTTTTTACAAATAATTATGACGTAGTTTTATATTGTAAGCTTGTAAGAGGGCAAGTCATAACTTATTTTAGTGGGAAATCGGAACATTATCTTTAGTGATAGCTTCGGTAATATTCAGCAAATATCACCAGTACTAGGCTACTACTATCCACAACAACAACAACAACAACAACAATAGCCTAATAATAATAATAATAATAATAATAATAATAATAATAATAATAATAATAATAATAATAATAAAGTCAACTTAGGTTGTTTTGCATCATCTGTATTTTGAGGAAAAAAAGTAAACCCAGACGATCGTGTTCATAAACAATCCAAATAACACTTTAATATACATTATGTTCTTGTCAACTACAAGAATATCACAATAACAAGCCATAAATAAGGAATACACAAACGATAAGTTACTCGTCTGAAAAACTTCAGTTTCCAAAATTGCATCTTATGTAATTACCATAGAATCTTCATTTTTATTTTACAACACTAACCCATTTTCGGTCCATATTAAAACTCGATAATGAAAACAACAAACAGATATTATCACATTTTAACACCCCTTTACAAAAATGTTTAACAACCTTGACAACTATAGGATCAGTGGGAAACATCAAAAATACTTTGTAGTGCGCACAAATTATCAATTTACAAATGTACAAATTTCCGGTAAAGTCCATCTGTCGTAGAATATTCAAGAAGAGTTCATTATCGGTCTGGAATACACACCTTGGTAGTAGGACGTGTCAGCGGATATTGGTGAGGATTCTAAGCCCGTTTTGCTCGCCATTGAACTCATGGATAGCGCACCTGTCATTGCAGAACCATACCCAGAGTAATGCATCACCTGCTCGTATGTCTTTAGGTCCATTTTATGGTGCTGTTGCTCCGAAGACATGAGATTGTTAATAGAGAAAGGATGGTTAAAGGAAAAGTGGTGGTCCGGCTTCAGGTGAGCTTCGTGCACGAGGACCGAGTGATGCTGTGACATCAGGTGGTGCGCCTGGGAGGCGGGTGAGGCCGCGTGTTCGGGGCTCAGGTCTTGCCTGGACTTCGCATCAGACGCAGACCTTTTGGGGTCCTTAGAGGATGAATTAGAATGCGGTGAATCGTGTCCGTTGCAGCTTTCAGAACTACTGTTAGATCCGCCCTCTGATGCCTTCCTGTTGGACTCTTTACAGTGCATTTTATCGCATTTAAATCGCTTTTGCCTCCTGAGATAGCAGCCGTTTTCAAACATGTTCCCGGAGTCGGGGTGAAGAGTCCAGAATGAGCCTTTGCCCGGTTTGTCCGGGGACCTGGGCACTTTAAGGAAGCAGTCATTGAAAGACAAGGAGTGGCGGATAGAGTTCTGCCAGCGCTGCTGGTTCTGACGGTAAAACGGGAAAAGGTCCATGATCCACTGGTAGATCTCACTCAGCGTGAGCATCTTGTTGGACGACTGTTGAATGGCCATGGTGATGAGGGAAATGTACGAATAAGGGGGCTTGGCGTGCGTGTAGCTTCTCCGGTATGTTTTCGGGTCCCGTGATCTAATGTTAGATTGTCCATACATGGGGCTCATGGCGTTCATGTTGGTGTAGCTCAAGGCGTTCATAGACGGAGGTTGTGCGGCCATGGGGCTGATACTCGGGCTGAGCGCCGCGCTCATGCTCGCCATCCCTGCGCCCATGCCATTCATGGCCCCAGCACCCGGTGACATGCCCGTTACGGACGGGCTCATTCCTGTGTTCACGTAGGACATGTTCATAGAGCTGGCGGTCATGTTGCCAGAACTCATTCCTGACATACTCATGTACGTGTTCATGGAGTTCATCCCCAGCCCCGGGTTCATATTTCCAACAGAGGTGTAACACTGAAAGTACAGACAGCGAGAATCAGTCATTCAGACGTTTCTCCATCTAGTAATTCCATTACTATACAGAGTGATAGTTTGATATGTTTAAAATGGCATAAAACCATGCAAAGATATCACTAGGCTATATCGTTGTCTTTTCACAAATCCGAAAAATTGATTCATTTCAAACTTTCAAATTGTTCAAATGTGTATCAAAACCGATTGCCAATGGCATGTCTCAAACATGTTTAATGTTTAATGTTCGAAATAAAAACGTGGTGTAATTCAGTGTCGTGAATCCTTAAAATAGGCCACATGCAACGAACCAACTTACATAGGGTAACTATAGTGCAGCCAATGGTGAAAAGGCGTAAAGCGGCAGAAATCTTTGTATTCTCTATTCGATTGTTACGTGTAAAATGCACGTTTTACGCAAAACCACAAATCCATGCAACATTGAAAGATACATGAATGAAAAGCAAAGCGAATGTAAATAAATAAACTGACTGTCGGCCACCTAAGCGCATAAATGTCAAAATGAGACGCAGCTGCACATTTGGGAATTAAGTAATAAGTATACAGAGGTAGTAACAGCTGAAGAAAAAAGTTTCTCCTTGCCTACATGCCTACCCCAACTTTGTTAGGATAGTGCCGTAGAGATCGGGGAGGATTTGGAAGGCGCCTCAAGTCAATATTTGATCACAAAGTTAATATTATCTCAGGGCTAATATTGAGCTGTATAGACGGAAAATATATATATAAGCACTACCAACCTCTGGCTCTGCGTAATAGGTGCTCCAGTCTGAATGTTCGTGTCCCTCCATTTTAACTGCACCCAGCATCGTGAAAGCCGCCGAACAATTTATCCCCAAACCTTCTCTGTGGACGACTGTCAAGAGAAGAATTCCCTTAAAAAGGAAGAGAGTATAGAGATTCCACTTCTTTGGTCTGCTATCAAGTGAAGGACTGGCGCATGTGTATCTTTCAGTCCGCGCTGCCACCAGACGCTATAAAGCCTCTGACGATGGCAGGAGTTGAAATGACGTTAGCTTCTGCCCGTTAATGCAGTGTTATAGCTCTCTGCGCCAAGTGAGCCTCCAATCCCTACTGCTTCGAAGCCCTATTTGAATAATCTGCTCACACCTAGCCGCGAGCCTCCTTGGTTTGGCTCTCTATTGTACACCTGCTGTATTTAAAAAGAACAATTCCATTTGAAAAGATTTGGTTACAATCCATTCGTTTTGTTTTGTCCCAGAAAAAAGAATGCATTAAAACTTTTGTTCCAAAAGGGCTTTTTATCTCGCGTTTCTTCCGCTTTTCTATGGCGTTTTTAATGTTTTAGAATACAGACAGTCGTTTGCGTTCAAAAATTATTGTAATTGCATCCACATATTCTTCACTTTCAAAAACATTTGGCATTCTAAAGTTTAATAAAAAGCAGGAATATATAAAACACTCCAAGAGAAATTGTAGCCTACCTGAGTATGGTCGGTTATGCACTCATAGGTCTGTATTTTCCTTACAACAAATCAATATGTCTACTACTCTGTGCAGACTTGAAAACACAATTGTATGAATACATAGCATGCGTGGGTTGTTTGGGTTTATGTAGGCTATGCTTATTGACACACATGTGGGGATGACATCGAAAAATCCATAGAGGCTATATTTAAATGATTAAATACAGACATTTTATATAGCATTTTTTATTTCACATCTTCGTAAAAAGCTCGAACAAAAAAAACATGTTTCACCTCGTCTTGCTCGTCATAATTCTGAGTGCATATCAGGCGAATATATTTTTTACATATATTGTAAAATACACGTTTTGCTACAAAATATAATCTTTGATCATGTCTGAATATGCCTCGCGGTTCATTGTCAATGTATTTAGTTTCACTATGTTGTCCATGTCGTGCTGTTATTGTAGTTCAGCCCAGCTAATCAGGTGGTCATATAAAACAGAGAAACGTAAAAGGACATTGTAACTGCAATTAAAACGAAAAAATCGAAATAGGGCAGGCCTACGCGCCTAGTAACAGATGGAACAAACAAAAACCTTTCAAAAACCTGGAAATTGTTTATTTTTGAGGATGTACAATAATTGTCTTGTCATGTTAATTTTCCCCCATCCGCTGTCTTGTTATTAATTTAGCTTTTTTAAATAATAGTAAAATATGAGTTCTTAAAATGAGAAATTGTGTTACCTGGCAACCGTTTTTTTTTTATCGTGGACGGAATGCGTTCTGTTTGCTATGTAGGTTATTACATTTTTTATTTGATTGTGAGAGATTTTACAGACCCCATCGGCAAATTCAGGAAAACTGGCCATGATAAAACGGAAAGACTCCAGTCTAGAGAAAAATAAATAAACCGCTTTTAGTATATCTGCCTGTGAAATGCACATTTTGCAAGGTGTGGTTAAATGAAAACTACTCAATAAAACGTGTCTAAGCCTCATGATTAGACTGGTCTGTGAGCGCACCTAATAGTGGCGAAACTATTTGTAAACGATAATGAAAATGGCATTGACTTTTCGTTTGATGTTGAATCGAAGATGACAACGATGACAATACAACAGCGATAAAAATAAACAATATATTATTATTATTATTATTATTATTATTATTATTATTATTATTATTATTTCAGTTACTACAGGCAATAATGCAGTTTTAAAATAACAAAATATTCTACGGCTTTATACTTGAATGCGCCCTCTTTTGGTGGCAGTAAAATGTCACTTCCATCCGAAAAAAACTTTCACTGAGTATGTCGGCAAAATATTGATTTACCCATGTTTGTAGAATATATATTTGAACAAATAAGACTTATTCATCGGGAAATAACGTAAATATTGGAAGTACATGGAGCAGATCAACGAGTTCTTCACTGACAAAGCTGTATTTTAAAAATCTTGTTAGCCATTTGATTGCTTTAGGGAGATCATGCAGTGTATTAAATAGAGAACATAAGGGCTCATGTCAGACCAAACCTGTAGTTGTTGTTTTGTTCCACGTGTCTTTCCTCCACCGTGTCGGTTTAAAGATCCCCAGATTTCTTCGTGTAGCTTATGTTCTGGACATTTTGTCCTCTCCGTGGGCCCATCAAGGTTGAACTCAGGAGCGTTGACCTGATCTCATATCACCACTGCAGTAGTCTGAATCAAGATGTACCCGGAGGGTGGTCTTGACATAAGCTCAAAAATAAAATACAAAAGGACGCAATGGTTTTAACGCAACATGATTTTGAATTCATTTTCATTGAATCCCTGAAAGCAAATACTTTACCATGAAAAATATTGTTTTTAAAAATATATTCAATTCAACGTTCATATTTGGATAAAGCTGATAAATATCATTATACATAGAATGTAAAGTGCATTTACATTGAAATGTCAATGGGCAGGTGTCCACTAAATTCCTGAAACTGAGTGTTATCTAATCAGAAGAATCCCCTAAATTCCCAGATTTGTACTTTTTCCAACAAGATTTTTATTTTAAAAGTTTTGTAATTGATACACATATGTACACATGCGAGTTATATGCACTTATATTTGCTATTTGTAATTTGAAGTTCAAATCCAATATGTTCTTCTGACATAGCTGCTGTGGCTGGCTGTTAGCGAATGAGCAAAAAACGGAATCTAGACATCAAGAAGGGTAAAAATCTAGGTTGAGAGACATAAATAGTCCAGCTCAACCCCCAATATACCTCAGGTTTTACCTGCATATGGCTTGGCTATGTTCTAGTTGACTAGAACACTTTCACTTTTTAACCAAATGTAGCAGGGTTTTCACCTGAATGCCTAGATGGTGTTTCACTGCCTTTTCTCCACAAAAATGTTTCCTGGGTAGTTTTATTGTATCATTTAAAAGTATCACAGTGTCTGCAATGTCATTGTAATTTCACTGGCTTACAGTCCTTTCATGACAGCTTGTGGGTTAGAGATAAAGAAATGAAAACAAATAGATAAGGTGCAATAGATTTATTCTCCGAATGAGAACACCAGAAGCACATAACATTCCCTCAAGACACCCAGCAAGTGTCAGCAGAAACATGTCACTCTGAGCTTCACTTTCACTGCAGGATTTCTCCAGTGTCTAAAACAATTCACAGATCAGCTCAAGTATGCATTCGCTGCCTTTCTCAACGATCATCACTCCAGAAAAAATCCCGGGGGCAATAGGTTAAGCTGGTAATTCATCAAATCAAAATTAATAGTGAGAGGTCCTTTCTTCGGAAAGCTATGGAATTATGTTTGCTGGAAAGTGCCTGTAGAGACAGTAAACATTCCAGAGCGGGGCTGGGGTTTGAGCGGGCCATTGTCTCCCGCAGCTGTGATAACGGCGCCCGGCTCCAGGTTTGCGGCCTGCCACAGTGTGTTTACCTGGAGATGAATCTGAAAGGGCAGTGTTACTGGGAACGCACACAGCAGGGGCCGGACAGAATGAAACGGAGGGGCCAGGCGCCGCGGAGCGGAGGTGGAGCACAGTTATTACTTCGGAAGAAACTGTGCCTGGGCACAAACAGGACTTTAAATGGGCTAAGGATTTCCACAAACAGGCCCTGCCTTTTGAAATGGGGGAGAATTTGGGATGTTGGGGATGAAATGCTAAACGTTTTTGCGTACTCTGTTGCCAAGGTCTTCCGATTCCATGACATTGCTCTTCTAATGCAAAACAACTGTACCCCATGTAACAATAGATTAGAATAATCAAATAAGACGCACAAAAAAATGGCACGATTGGACCACAGAGGGAGCTGACAGGAGCTTTAAAAGGAAATGAGAAGCAAATTTACTCAGAAACTGAAAAGAAATGTAATGAGAGGGTTTTGGAATCTGGTCCTTTTTATTCAATGTGGGAAAAGGCTTCTAGGTCATAGAATAGTTGGAAAATATGGTCAAGAGAAATAAAAAAAGTGACTGGAATTCAATAAAGAGACTGCTGCTCTCAAAAGAGGCAACCAAGAAACATGGGCTCGTGTTGAGATTTTACGCACTATTCCTAAAACCAATATCAATCTTCCTAGAAGATCCATTCAGGAAATCACTACTTGTTTATAACATAGTGCGACATGATTTCCCAGCAACATTTAATGACTAGCATGGTTCACAGGCTGAATAGGTTTATGACAAAAAGTTGATTTTAAGAAGGTTAATGCAGGACATAGAGGTGATTACCCTACATACTATGATTGGCCGATGCCTACTATTGCTATATAGTTTATTAAATAGCCTCTTACTAAATGACCATGCATAAAAAGATATAAGACACAGACTATCATCATTCATACACTCGGCCCCACACAAGGTAACTAATGAGTAAAAATAATTCTGATTAATCTATCATTCCAAGGTTTGCTCTTCTTACGTTGCATGATGCTGGCAGTACTCCACGGCACTTTCAAATGCATCAAAAACTGAAGGTGAGAGACTTCAGGACAAGACAATGTGTGGACACATGGGGTGTGGATGAGCCATAAACTTAGTGTTGACAGGCATATGCAGAAACCTCCTTCCAATGCATATATTGGGAAAATGTTGATCCAGGTGTGAGAAGTTTCCCATAAATCAGGGAAAATATCCTGTTATATTCCATATGAATAGAATTTAAGACAGCATACCAGAGTGCATACAGATATCAATCCCCTTTTTTCTAAGTCTCTCTCTCTCTCTCTCTCTCTCTCACTCTCTCTATCTCTCTTTCTCTCTCGTTCACTGACAGAATAGAATTCCTCAGCTAGTACATTTGCATTCCCTGCTAAGAACTAGGAAGAAAGAGGAAAAGAAAATGCGACGAAGTAAACCTATATATAGCGAAGACGTATGTGTGTTTGGTTGCCATTTCCTTCCTGCGTGCATTCATATGCAAAAGGTCAATTTGTAGTGTTTGCCGAGAAGCGGCATGGGGTCCCGTAGCAAATCAATGAGTCTGACAGAGGCTACAAGTTCCTCTGGATTGCATACGAAGCTCCCTGCTGACACAACAACATCGGTATCCAATTTGAGGGGTCGCTCTGCGGCTTCTCAAGAGGTGAAATGAATGAGGCCTTTATAGGCACTGACAGCTAACAGACTATTGGCAAATGATACCAATGGTCAGGACCACTCAACAGATTAGCACCTCATCAGCCTCCTGCAGCTTCGGACAAACATGGCCTCCTCGCACATAAAAGGCAACACTACTGTTCTGTGATAAACAGCTGCCTGGCAAGGGAGGGGGGTCTTCCAAAACTTCCTGGCATCCTCTCTTCTTTTTTGCACCGGGGCAGCTGTGCTAGGCTTCCTTGGGCCGGTCAGACCCCAACGTGTGTGTTTCAGGTGAGCAAATATTGCCACTTGCATTGGAGTTCAATGGCCACTTCTTTCAGACATTGCACTTCCCCCTGGCTTACAGGATGTGTGTGTGGCCTCCATACTAAGCCAAACAGGCCAATGCCATCTCACAAGGCTCACAGCTGAGGATGAGCAATGGAAGAGTTGGATTCACTTTTAATTTTGATTCTTGAAAGGGAGTCCATGTTCACCTCATGCCAAGGAGAAATCCCTTGCAGATATTGAAAATAGGCAATCATGTTTTGCACGGATAAGAGAGTCAGTCACCTGTTAACACCAGGGCTGGTTCTAGGCATAGCCGACAAAGGTGGTCGTCTAGGGTGCCATTCATCCCGGGCGCACCAAAACAAAGGAGAAAAAATCCATGTGTTGCTTCAATGACAGTCAGTTGCTTGAAAGTTGGCAGCATGAGAGTTGGCTATTCACCTCTCCCTCCCGGTCCAAAATCTTGCCTAGGACAGCTGAAAGGCTAGAGCCGTTCCTATTTAACGCCTATGTTGCTTTGATAGTGTTACACCAACTTAGACGTATTCAAATAAGTGGATTCCCTCATGTCCTCACTGGACTTACCTATTTACCCTCACTAAATAAGCACACATCAAGTTTTCACTAAGTCAAGTCACTTCCTGCCATTAAGGTGATATTAAGGATCAAACAGTAAACAGGTTAGGGACTTGAAAGTTGATTTTGTCAGTGAGTTAACAGTCGCGTGCATGTCCCCAATACACAGAGGCAGCACCAACAGCTTTGTCCATTGTGATAAAGTAACGCCAAGGCATGAATGTGACAGACATATAGGGTAAAAGCATACATGATGTGTGATTGTGTTCAAGATTAATGTTGTATTCTCTATTGCCTCATTACTATTTTTGCTGTCAATGTTTGAAAAGCTAAATGCCTGCTATATGAAAAAAAACATTCAGCCGGCATATACTATGCATACATGGATCACATCATGCAATCTGCTGAGACAGCGCAAGATACCCTGTAAGTCTATGTGTTTCATTGCGCCAGTAAAAAAAGAAGATACATTTTTTTTGTAATTTAAATAGGCAGAATGTGAGCTGTAAGTAGTTGAAGTCATCCCCCCAAAAAAGCAAACTGATAATTAATTACAATGTGAAGGTTTGGCTATGAGTGGCTCAGGACTCCGGCCTATAAACTACAAATAGCAACAGCCTGCCTTGGGTAGTCCTGTGGGTGGTCTCACGTCATCAGCTCAGCGAAATGGAGCCAGGCTGCAGAACAAACAAGATCACTCCTGATCCTATTCCCCCCACCCCCCACCCCCCAAGTCCAGATAAATGTTGCCTGCCTCGGGCGTTTCTGGAATGGCTTGTTTGCTTGGACTCATACCTGAGACAGCCTTGCATTGAGACGACAGAGCAGAGCAGAACTGAGACACAGAAAATTATCCATCCCTTAATGTAACGTAAGAATGGCTGGCAGCTAATACGCTAGTTGAGCTATCGGCAAACACCGGCTGTCACATTGAATTTGCGTCCAGATTGATTTTCACAGCTTGCAGAAAAGGAATTAGGTCTTGTTTATATGATCATAACAATTTATAAGTGCAATAAACTGAGTTATAAATGTGATAGCTTATAGTATCAAGGACAATATTTGATCCTTGGCACAACAAGGCATGAAATTTAGGCCAATTGATGCTGAAGATAATTTAGTTTAATCAAACAGCCTCACCTGAAAAACTTGTTTTCATTTTACAAGACTTTAAAGCAATATTTTGTAATGATTATAGAACATGGTTGTTACTATTCAAAGTTATAATTCACAGAATTACTATATTTCCAATTACTACTTGAATTGCAATGTGAAACCTCAATGGCCTACTTTGAAAAAGTGTTCTGAAAAATCTAGATATGTTTACAAAGCTCATAAATGAACATAATGTGTTCATACATCTTGATTTATGGACATAGCATGATTATGAGAAAAGCGTCCTGCTTGCTAGATATTGTTTTGTTTAGAGCGACACCTGCTGTTTCCGTCTTTTAAAATCTGCAAGGTTAATAAAATGAGAATCTCACTTATATAGGCTATCGCAGAACAAAAACAGTCAAGAAAGTAAAAAATAATAATAATGTTTTAGGATTCTTTTTATTCGGAAGTTCGTTTTACTACTTTATCTTGTGATTTACACGCTGCGATGTCTATTTTATTATTTTTTCATTTTTGCCCCGTTTTACAACCCTGTCGCATTTCAATGCCTTGTTTGAACCTCCCGAGTAGCCGTAATACGGAAGTCACTTGTAACAAGGGCAACGAGAACGGTAAGACACATGTTCAGGAAAACAAATTTTAAAATGTTATGAGTGCATTTTTAGAGTCTTACACGTTCAGGGCGTATCACACCTAAACTTCGTAATCTCGATCAGGCCTTTTAGCTATCTGAGAATTCTTAGGAATAAATTTACGTGGGTTGAAAACCAAGCTCGAGTCTGGGGACCTGTATGTTGACTTTTGTTTCTATCCTAATTGCAAGCTCTGAATAGTAATGAGCTGTCAGTTGCTCTTATACACTTAAAGTCTAAAGAATCTACTGAAGAATATTTAACCTCTTGACATGATGTTGTGTCATAAACATCTATGTATGCCATGATAAATAAAAATTCCACATACTCGTGGAAAAGGTAGAACCCCCTTTTGCCTCCAGAACAGCCTGAATTATTCCCGGCATGGATTCGACAAGGTGCTGAAAACATTCCTTCGGTCTATGTTGACTTGATAGCATCATGCAGTTCCCGCAGATTTTTCGGCCATACAATCATGCTGCAAACCTCCCATTCCACCTCATTCTAAAGGTGCCATCGAGATCTGGGGACTGTGCAGGCCATTGCAGTAATTTGAATTATTTTAATGTGAAAAAAAGACCTAATGTTTTAAGTGAACATGAATTTTAGACTTAGTGTAGTGTTACGTTACGGGTTAGTTTCTGTATTGTTTGTCACAAAGCCCCTCGTTTACATGCTAGGAAAGGGAAATCATACAATATGCTTTTCAGTATTAATTAGTGACAATTAAATACACGGAACATCAAAATACACTTAAGTATATGACAGATACAGACCTGGGTCAAATACTTTTCTGTGCTCTATTGATCTTGACTGGTGTAATTGAGCCTGCCACTATGACCAGAAGGCAGGGTTTGCACTTTTTGAGAGTATTTCATTGGTTCCAATACACCAGACAAGATCAGTAAAGCATAGAAAAGTATTTGAATCCAAAACAAGATTATGTTCAACAACAGATATGTTCACCCCAGTTTTTTCTCCCTCCGCACAGATGGCTCCCAAGACCATGGAACCGTTTGCTCGGAAAGCCTTCAAAGCGATAGTCGTTTTAGAAGTTGCCGGCGTGTTTGGTGCTTACTTCCTTTTTCAAAAGATGAACACGAGCAGAGGTAAGTATTTGTGCGTTTAACACCTGTCAGGTGTTGCTGCAGCCCATCTAATCATTGACACGTTTTTCCATTTTCCCTTTCCCTAGATTTCAGGAGTACCATGAGTAGAAACCTTCCATCTGTTCTAGAAGGTGAGAAGTAGGCTAAATGAACTTTGGATTTCTGAACCCTTCTGTTTTCACCTGCATAGTTTAAAGGTTGAATATCAGCAGTCACTGAGTTAATGGGAGTACTAAACCCTTAAAAGGATGCCTGGTAATTTAGCCAGTTTATACACAGGGTACTCAAAGTAGACTGCTTAACTTGGCAAACCCTTAAATATGTGTGCGTGTGTGCTGGTTGAATATCCCCATGAGCTTAAAAAAATTCAACAAGCTGTTCTAAGGTTTTTTTTAATACAACTTTAAATATAAAACATTGACAGCAACACAATCATTCCTTAAAGATTACCTTTGCCATGACCAACGCCATCAGATATTTTTTACTGGGGCACGCTTAATTTCAGCCACAGAAATATGTGGGTAATATTTATTTTTCAGCAAAAATAGCCAACTGGCTCGGGCCTTTCACACGGATGGTCTGGGGTGATCGAGCGTTGCATCCGTCCAGGGTTTGTCGAACCACAAACAATATCCATGTGCTTCTCGTGATGAAATGTTTTTTTTGTGTAGTCTCAGTCTCTCATCTTTCGACACCCGCCCCTCCTTTCAGTCTATTACAAGTCCAACGAGTGGGCGGGAGTCTACGGAATTCGGGAGGGCGACCAGGAGGCGTGGTCTGCCAAGAAGTCCTAGGGGTGAGCTTGGCGGAGGCGAGAGGAACCCGGAGAGCGGGTCACAACGGCCCCTCTGCGGCAGGACGTGCAAATGTTATTTCTTGGTATTCTTTTTGCTGCCCTTGAACTTGCCGAACTGCGTCCGTTTGTTAAACGCGGCCTTCTTCCTCCGCAGGGTCTTCACGTCTCTTCCTCGGATCCAGTCGTCCCTGCGCGCCTCCCATTTCAGCTGTTTGATGCCTAAAGAGGAGCGACAGGGAGGGGGTGTGTGAGCTCGAAGCATATGGGGTTACAAATATAGCTCTGGACTTCTCCGCTACGCTTTAATTATAACCGTCAAAACAAAGTGAGAGCTTCATGAGTGTCTGAAATGAAAAACAACTGCAACTGTTGGATTTGTGCAGAATACGGATTCTTTTTATCACAGGGAAGAGCCATTATGGTGTTTCACATCTGGATGTACAATAGCCCTCCTTTGAAATGACCGACTGGATCGCAGTGGAAGGAACATGTTGATTTTGGCTAGCATCTAGCCAGGAGAATAAAGTCAAATTCTATTTGCCATGTTGTCTGTACTTTTATTCCAGTACTAAGCAAGAATGCCATCTGTTTATTTCTCATACAATGCTAGACACAACACGCAATCTGCAAGAAGTGCTCCACACAGATGGACAACAATCTTAAGTTATATCTACTTGTACTTGCAGGGGAGGCTGTTCCCTTCTTTTACATTTTGTTCCATCTTTTGACCAGTCCATGCCTTTGTTTGCATTTTATTCAATTGATTCTTCCTTTGAATTCTCACAATACACTTGGAATACAAAACGCGCATACTCCCTGTGCCAGAACTCACCTGCTTTGTCTCGGTTTGCCATGGCGTTGATGCCAACGTTGTCAAACTTGGATCCTACATGTTCATCCAGCAGATACCCAAACTGCAAAAGAAAAAGCATTATTTACCAGCGTGACAAAGGCTTATCACAGATACAAAAGCACTTTCATAAATCTATTAGCATACAAATGGCAAAAAGCATTTAATGGTTTGCTTTCACAATACTGAAGTGTTTGTGTACGCACATACAGGGAGGAAAAAAAGACTAGTTCAACAGGGCAAACTATGACACACACTGATACAGTGACTGTAAATGCTTTCCATTTAAGCAACATAATACCACATCACATTTACACTTGGAATTTTATTCTTCCCAATCCATGAGATTCTGACACACCACCTAGTAGAAGTATTTTACTTGTTTATTATTATCCAATCACATTAATTCAGGACTTATTTCAGCAAAAATTAGTGGTCCAAATGCATATCTATCACGTTTTATCAACGCTAGAGTATATTGCTGTTTTAGGCTCTGTTAGAGGCAATGCTAGAGATCAATCACCACATAAGTCTCCGATTTCCATAATTTTATTATAGTAATCAAATTCACACTCGTTTGACATGGTTAGCATCCACCCAGTGTCCTTTAACGACAGGCTATTTAATTTAGCCGTTAGCCGTCTATAAAGTTAACATTTTACATTGGTAGCTACAATATCAGTTTGTTGTGAAAGCGTTTAGCTGAAACAGGATATGTGATTCTAGTCTTGCCCAAGAACCACCTGAAGATGGCATCGAAGACTGGAGGAACTGGGGTTGTGCAAAATGGTAAGAAAAACATACTTTAATACCCATTTTAGACCACTTGTTTAATCAGACCTTCTCACAAGACTGACATAGCTGAAGTGCTATCAACTATGTTATTCAAAATTCCTGTTTTTGTCCCATGTTAGTTAAGTTATTCCATTACAACTGAAGAGTTCCCCTCTCAGTTGATTCTAAATAATTATTTTCTGGTTTGTTTAACTGATGTGGTCTTCTTCAGTATTAATTACAATAAGACAGCAGTGGAACATATTTAGCTAGGTGGGTATTATTGTGTTTTCTTCAAAATGTTGATTCCTAGACATTCGAATTGCATGCAATAGTGTGCTACAGGTACCGTATTTGCTATGTTAGATACTGGCTTATAATGCAGTGATTAGGCTACCGATTGATTAAAAAAATTAAGTGTTTTTAAAAGCTGGTGTGTCGTTGTTGCATCGTAAATTTAACTGTAAGCCAATTTTTAATCTTTTATAATAAAATGCAGAAAGTGCCTATTTCTGTGTTTTTCCCTTAACATTGGGGGAGGTGCTGCATAATTTAGGGGAGGCATACCGCATTCATCAATAGAGCTAGATTGCGATTAAGTTCTTCCTTTTGTAGTTCCCTATTGCTCCTGTGCTATTATAACATGCTGGTGAGCACAGAGTTAAATTTCCCATCTTACACATGATTATTCAAGCTTCTACAATAATATAATAACAATATTCCCATATGCATTACATTACCTCCTCAGCAGAAGCAAACATGCCACCATCTTCCTTCATGGTTTTCGTCTTCTTCCGTCCTTGTTTTGATCCTACATCAAAAAGTTTAACATTATTACTTAAAGCCTCCCATAATGTCTATATTTATTTAGTATACTGGGGGGAGACAGCAGAACTGAGTTAAAAAAGGGAAGAAGATATGAGAGTCCAAGCTAAAATGCATAGCTTACCCATAGAGGCAACAAAGTCCAAGTCCCCAGACTTCTTCCTCTTGCCTTTTTTGGAAATTGAACTTGTTTCCATGACTTCCTCCATCTCCTCACCTGAATCTATAAGGACAAACATGTGTGACTCATCGCATTGTGTAACCCAACTGAATTAATCAGTATACACATACACATAACCTACTGAAACACCATTATTCAAAGACACCAATTTCGAGAGGCTCAGTGGTCACTTCCCACTGAACTGATCTGCAGCCTCAAGTAAATCAATGCGATTGCAGTACCTGCCACTTCTTCCTCCTCATCCTCTCCTCCTACGTCCATGAAGGCCCCTCCCTCCTCCTCCAGCACGTCCCCGAAGTCCTCCTGATCCATGCTGCCCAGAGACACCTCCTCATCGTCCAGGTCATCTTCATCCAGGTCGTCAGAGTCATCAGAGAGGTCATCACCCTTCCTGTCCTTTTGGGACTTGCCCTTAACGTTGCTATGGAACCACACATGACAGCAATATCCACTATTAACCATTAATGTGATGTAGCACAATTACAACCCATTTTTTTGATGACTCCAGTCATTCAGGGCCCTGAGAATTATCCTAACTCCTCCCACGGAGCCTCGGCCATCACGACCTCAATACTGTTGCATTTCCTTAATTATCAGAGAAATACATATCACCATGAAAAGGGCAGGTTTGAACCTAAGCGTACCCAGCAAAGTCCAGACTGTCATCCTTAAGGTCCGTGAAGTAACTGTCCCCTTCAAATGAATCTGGAGAATAAAGACATCGGAAGGGTAAATCATTACAGCGCGTTCAGAGGTAACAGAAGTTAGAGCAAATACAAGCAGACCATGGAAACTAGAGGTGCTATAGTCTGCTCTGTCCATAAATTTGTACAAGTTGTCAATAGCATAACAGGTCTAAAAGCTTTTGTTACCGAGGGATTATTGACAGTTTAGACACCGCCCAGGTCTTCCAACAGAGGCAGACCACTTTTCCCCATGCCAAAGCACAAGACAGTCGGCATGCTCACCGAGCGCCTTCTCGAACTCGTCGTCGTCGACGTCCTCTACGCTCTCGTTGTCCCCGTCGCCCCGCGGCCGACGGAGCTGCTTCTCCGACTCCCGTTTTTTGAAGAACCTGGCGACACCCACGCAGCGATGAGACAGAGGTACTTCAGCTGATTTCGCACAAGCTTTCAAGAGGCCACGCTTATCTCATATACAGAATATCAATATACATCTACAACGCAAGCAAGTACCTAAGGTGAGCCTGAAAGCCGATTGACTCACCGATAGAAGAACACCTCATCCACAGGAATCTGGCTTTCCTCCTTGGCCAGGAACGCCTCACAGTTGACTAAAAGACAAGGGAAGGGGCGGTTGCCTTTTCTTGCATGGGCATAACGCTCAACATTTCAGCCAAAGAGAGGTGCAAGGTACTCGGGCGTGTACGAGCGTGTTCTGAAACCATCTGGCACTCACCTGGCAAAGCTCGGACGTTGTTCATGGACAGCTTCAGTTTGGGCTGCATAACAGAGCTGTCTGTATTTTCTGTGAAAAGTACAAATCATGAAATCCACGTAGAAATGAATGTAAAATCAACAAGTTGACAAAAATAAGACCGCAATGCATACTTCAAGTAAATGCACACTGTTCGAGTAAATGGACAGTGAAAATAGAGTGGTCACAAAGCAGTCCACCTCAGTATGTAAACACTGTATTATTAATAAATATGCATATTGCCCAGGTCTTACCTCTAGATTTCTTCTGTTTGGGATTCCTGAAGACGAATCGATCAAGGAACCTGATCAGAGTGAAGTCCTGGAGAGGGTCCCCTGTGTACGTGATGAACTCACCCTGAGGGAAAATCAACAAACGCTTACTTAAATAACAGCAGTGGAAGCAGTGTTTTGAGTTCGTTCAACCCTTGAATAACATTTAGCTTTGAAATTTACACCGACTTATGTTACAAGCTTGAGCCGTCAACCAATTTCAAAGTTTCCAACAATACATGATATCTGAATGAACACTCACCTGTAAAATGGTCTTGGCAAATAGGGCTACCGACGGATGGAAATGAGCCGAAAGCTGATTGGAAGACGGAGAGGTCAGGGTTAGAACTGATTGAAGACTACACTGTTTTACACCTCACCACTTCAAAGACATGCCAAGCCCTTACCTTCTTCAGCTCCCACAGAATGGCATGGTCCGCCCCACAAAACAAGGGGTTTCTGTGCCAGGGGTCATAGGCCTCCATTTTTTTCCCACCTGACAGAAACAGATGACGTTAGAGGGCGGACCCCGATGTATATGAACATACGATTTTGGATGTGGGATAAGAAACCATAGAAGTTTTGAAGAAGCTTCAAGAATTGTAGTACACCTGAGGCAAATGTCTTTTCCGTAGACAGAGCTGAATGGCGGCCTCAAAGAACACAACAGACCAAAAAGTTTGCAAAAGTGCTAGCTCAAAGATTTCCCTTCAAAGAGAAAGCTTTTCATCTTAAATTCAATTAAATTCTATTTAATTTTATTTGTGAAGTGACTTTTACGGAGACAAAAGATGATTCACAGAAATCTTGTGCTTAGTGCTTACTTTTATCAAATAAAAATCATATCTACAGGAATTACAATGAACGAGTCGACAGATTTGTCTACTTCAAAGAGAAATAATTTTCATGCTCAACTGAGGATGAATGAATGGGTTCGCAAAAAGTTATATAATACATGAATCAGAGGACATTACATTATGTTACATTTATTTAGCAAAGCAACTCGCAGTCTAAAAGAACAAAGTGCATCCATCTGATCTATGTGAGCAATAAGGTCAGAGACCTCATCAATAACATTCCCAGACCAACAAATAATTATACATCGCTAAATCACTAATGCAAGCTAATTATGCTAACCAAGAACAAATACATATCCTGAATACACATGAATATTAGTCTGAGTTCATGAATATAAAATGAGATAGATTAAAAAAATTAAACCATAAAAATATCATTAATAGCAATAAATCATCTCACCGTCCATGTTTTGGTGATGCACCCAGGACACGGCCTGACTCGGCGCTTTCGGTTCCTGCTCCTTCCCTTCCTCCACCTTATCGGCATCCGTAAACCGCTCTTCTTCGTCATCATCCTCGTCAAGGTCTTTGAACTTCTCCTCCTCGCTATCCTGAAAAAGAGAAATGGCATTTAGTTAAAACGTGGGGCTCCCTAGCCTATAGTTCAGCTCACTGTACCTAGTTAGGATAATATGATTATGTTAGTGTATCTGGCAGGATTGTTTTTGTCTGATTAGGTGTGATTAGATGTGATTCCAGTGCTAGTTTGTACTTGGTAGGATTCTTGCTTGCTGAACAAGCTTACTCTACAGGGTTGGAGTCCTGATCGATGTGGTCACTTCTGGCACTACGATCCTTACTTCACTCTAGTGTTTCTTTTGCACCTCTACATCATGAACCTATGCACTTGTTGTACGTCGCTCTGGATAAGAGCGTCTGCTAAATGCCTATAATGTAATGTAATGTAATGAATAAACCAGTATTGACCTCCAGCAATGACGGGACTCACCTGGTTCTCCTGCAGCAGGAGCCTGAGGCCCGGCTTGGCCTTCATCACCTCTGACACCAGGAAGAGGGCCCCGCAGGCGAAGGTGGGGTTCTGCTCGCAGCAGACCTGCAGCAGCCTCTTCACGAAGGCCTTGACGCGGCGCAGGACGATGTCCACCTTCAGAGACTTGTACAGCAGGTTGAGGAACATGCCCTGCTTCGAGCACATGTGGAGCCCAGGGTCCATAAGCTTCCTGTAGGGAACAATTACAGACAGAGGCATAAAGTATTAAGTTCCGTCAAAATCGTACAAAATAAACACAAGTCACAAATGCAATGGCGTATCGTGGAACAACAGTAACTTACTCCCTGAATAATTAAATTATTTGAAGAGGTAGCGAGCTCATTCAAATGCTTGGAAGAAATAAATACACCAAGAGCTGTGTTCATCAATGTATGTCTATAGTCAATATTATAATATGATACAGTTTAAATACTAAAACAAGACTAATTGTACCATCATAACATAATATATGCAACAAGCTACTTTATGGGTAACAGTCTTTCCAAAGTCACACAGAAGCCTGGTTAGACCCACTCACCTGTACAGCGCGACATAGTACCGGTCAGAGATGGTCTGTTGAGAGTCCATTACCTGGAAGAGCAGCATAAGTGCTTGAACAGCAGTGTTAAATTTGACTATGTGCACCACTTTAAACAGCGTGTCCAGCTGCTCCTTGATCTTGTCGTCCCCCGTCCGGGCGTAGGGGTAGGCCCTGTTCACACCCGACAGCAGCGCGCTCAGCATCTTGGACTCCACGTCCTTGTTCTTGATGCAGGCGCGGAAGAAGGAGAAGTAGATGGTGATGAGCTTGCCGGCCAGGTCGGCCTCCTCGTGGCTCAGCAGGACCTGGTTGAGGAAGCAGACGGCGTAGTACTGCGCCTTGGCGTGGACGTTGGGCCTGAACATCAGGCGCTCCACCTCGCCGCACACCACCACCTTCATGTTGGGGTGCGAGTGCAGCAGGGTCTCCAGCAGGTAGGAGGCCTTGGAGGCCATCTTGTACTCGGGGTCGCCCAGCTTGTTCACCACCTGGGCGAGCAGGGCCCTCTCCTGCTCGGGCCGGCTGCAGAGCAGCTCGTGGGCGGTGGTCAGGGCGCGGGCTTTGGTGGCGGGCACCGTGTCGTGGGCCAGGGCGTCCAGCGCCACCACGAACTCGGCCACCTGGTGCTTGAGGAGGTGCTCGTAGTACCAGAGGATGAGCCGCCGGTCGCGGGCGTCGCGGTTCCCGCTGGCCAGCTCCTCCAGCCTGTCGAAGGGCCGCTGGGAGAAGGTCCTCAGCTTGCGGTGCTCCGGGAGCAGGTCGGACAGCAGGAGCTCCCGCAGGGTGTCCAGGGCCATCAGGCTCTGCCGGCGGCCGCCCTTCTTCTTGACCAGCGAGACCAGGTTCTCCACGAACTGCAGGCTGTGGACCGGAGCGTCCTGGATCAGCAGTGTCATGGCCGCCATCCTGTCGGCCAGCGTCCCCGTGGAGACCACCGTCTTCATCCACCCCGAGTTGGCGCCCTTCTGAGCGTTCTTCTTGTTTTTGAAGAGGTCGGCATCGGCCTCCAGCAGCTTCTGGGCCAGGGCCTTGTACTGGGCAACCAGAGCCTCTTCCTGAGGGGCGAAGTCTTTCTCGTTGGTGTACTCCTGCTCAAACCACTTCCCACCTGGTTTTATGAGCAGCAGCTGCCTTTTGTGGAACTCAAATAGGTCAGCATTCTGCTTTTCCTTCTTCCCCCGAACAGTAGCACTGACCTGCTCTTTGGCTTTTTTTGTCTTCTTCTTCCCCTCAGCACCTTGCTGCTCTTTATCTTTCTGGGGCCCTTTTACTTTCTCTGGTTTCCCCTTTTTTTCTTCTGTTAATTTATTTTTTGTATGAGTATTCGTAGAGTCCTCCAGCTCAGCAGAATCATCGGCTATGATTTGGAATTGCTCAGAGTATGCGCGGATGCCGAGCTTGGTGATGAAGTCCTGCAGCTCCCCCTTTTTCAGATCATCAATGATATCTTTCTTTCCACCGTCAACAAGCTCTTGGGAATCGTTTATAGAGGCCAGCATAACATAATCTGCCTAATGGAGGAAATAAACAAAGCATGCACGTCAGTGGTCCGTGAACCTGGCAAGAACGAGTTGAAAAAATCTGACCAGTTAACCATTAACTAACTAAATAACTAACTGACGTTAATTAGCATGTTGGCCTGTCTCATATAATTCTATATGGTGCTATAATCTTGGCTGTGTGATGTGCGTGTCGTAGTTAACTAAACTTCAGATATTTACAGTTCCATCGATTTTGTATTTGTTGTTTTGTATTTGTAAGGTAAAGAAAATACCAAAGAAACGTGAAATAACAGTAGCCCACTACTCATGGCAAAAAAGACACAATACCAACCAAGTGCGAAACAATAGTAGCTCACTAGCTATGACCTGTAGGTAAAGGTAACAAATAACCTAAAACGCGTCAATTTGTCAGGAAAGTTTAGTTAGCATTCAGCAGAACAACCATCTGAACACATGTGAATACACCTCGCTAGCAATTCAGGCTATACAAAGCTAAACGCATTATCGTATTATATTATACTTATATTAGACTATATACAAACAAGTGAATTGCTATTAAGTAGCTATGGTAACTGCGATGTCCGAAAAGAACCTGACATGTTGTTCGTTAACGCTGTATTTTTTTCAACGACACGTGCATATCCAACGGGTCTGCTAACGTAGCTCAGAACTAGACTTACTTTGGTGCCTCCCAAACGCAGCACTTCGTCCAAATTAAATTCATCGACTTTTTTTCCAGATACTCCCTTCGATGTTGATTGTTCCTCGTCTTCTTCATTTTCATGCTCTTCTTCGTCGTTGTCATAACTCTGCTCCATTTCCATTCCCATTTTCCCTTGCTTGCGTAAAACGGCCATGCTTGGTAACAACATGAACGAGCGGAAGCGAACTAAGATCCTGGAAGTAAATTGTATGAATTACCGTTTCATTTTTTTAAAAAAAGATTAGTTAATAAACACGAAAGACGACGATATTTTATTTAAATGTATTTATTTTATTGCACCTATTCGGAACTGAAAATATACTATTCTATGCATTTGTTTAGTATTGTTTTAGCGTTATTTGAGCTACTAGGACCGAGAAGCTGTAAAAGGTCGACAGGAAAGGTTCACCACGTGATTGTGAGACCTCCCAGATGTATTTCTACATGTGGAAGTCGTAATATTTTACAAATTGTTTCTAGGTGGACAGTGTAGCCTAATACCTTTATGTAGGTGCGATACACCATGTAGCATAGATCATCACAGATAAACCAAAATCAAATACATTTACGAGTGCATTCGTGTGTCACAGTATATCTACTGATAAGTAGTAGCGCATTCTACAGATTGATATTTGAGACCAGGCAAACGTTCCGAGCCTCTGCAAATGCATCATATCTGATATGTAAACATTTTAAAGTAATTTAATTTAGTCTGACATGTTACTGTTATAAACAGCTTTGCATAGTGTGCATAGTTGCTCATGAGAATTAAATAAAATATCAATCAGGCATACGTTACTTTTAAAATGGAAATTCATATGTTCCATGTCCATTCCATTATAAAATAATGTAATTATAAAATGCACTGTTCATGGGATAAAAGCTTATAGCAAGTTTTCAGAATTTTTAAAAACAATTGTTGTGGTTCGACATGAGGCCAGGCGAGGGTGCTGTTTCTCCTATTTGTCGTTAAAACGACTTTCTTTTCAGTAGCTCACCCTGCTTAGTTTCTGACCTTCTCATTGCCTATGAGTGACAGTATATTAACTGTTTTGACCATCGTCATTATCATCAATAAACTGTGATTCTACAAAGATGGAAAACAGACACCCTGGCATGGAATAAATGTTGTGCCTGTTCTGGGCTCCAGTACCTACCATATTCATAAGCTTTTTGATTTCCTGCCAATCCACAAATTGCAGATATATATTTTTTTACTGGGCCATATCAATAAAATAAATTTAAAAAACAAATCTGCAAGATACAGACTCTGAGTTACATTACTTCAATATGTTTAATGTTGGTTGTGCACCATCCATTTTGGATGGACCAAAAAAACAGCAATCCTGCCAAGTGTATGTGATGGTCGACCACCAAGAAGTAACATGCTTAGGTTTATAATATTCCAGCTGCTTGTACAGTGATTGGGAATTCATAATATCTCTATCATATAGATTTTGTTCTAGTTTTTCCACAATCCTCTTCTAGGTAATTTATTTTCCAACCGAGATTAACAACAAAGCAATGACTATCATGAAAAATTCCTTTTGTTGCTTTTTAGGAATTAGCAGACCACAATGCTGTCATTTATATAACAGCTGCCCAGCCTCTACACAGTGTATGATATCTGGTTTAAATCTTACACACACACACACACACATCAGTTTGATCTTGAAGAGGCTTTCACATTTTGACTGCACTGCCAAGTCTTACATCACAGGTGAACTTAAAGGTAATGCCCCAAAGCAGGAATCCTGACTGGAGGCCTTAGATACTCAAATTTCACATGCTGTGTATTTGACCGGAATTCAGTTGGGACATTTTACTATCAGGAATGCTTACTTAATCTCATTTGAAGCACTGCCAGCTACTTTATCTAAAAGTATTCTTCAGAAGCATTTTGTAAGCATTTAACATGCACACGGATTTTAAACTAGAAGAATTTTACCTCGTAGAATTGCACTCCCACCCACCCCTTGCAATCCCACTGTCCTAAACTGCCCATGGAATAGAGTGGTGCCAAAATAGGATGAAGTGGTAGTAAAATCAATCAGTTGACTGATTGGGGGTGTGTGGGGCGCCAAGCAGCCATTGTGTATCTGCTTCTGCCCAGAGCAGCATGTGGAACCATTTGTCTTTTTACATGTTCCCCCACAGGCAGATAAGGCACCGTAACACAAGGAGGTTTTTTGCGGCGGACTGTCATCACTCGGAGGCCGACCAACTGGACTGTGAAGGATGGGCTCCGTAACACAGCCACAGCGCAATCAAGAGATGCTCAGTCCGTATGGTGATTAGTGGGTAATTGAGCACTGAGTGTTGGGCATACATGGTTAGGAGTGCGCGGTGTAAAGCGGTGAACACAAGGAAACAGGATCAAGAGGCTTGTGTGATGGCGTTGCGGTTTACAGCCGAAATGAAGATCAATGGTCAACGGCCCCACAACCACCAATTTACCACATAAAAAAGTTCTGGGATCTCTCGGTATCTGTGGACTTTCGCCAGTCTGTGGAATGAAAGCAAATGGTCTTAAATTTGAAGAACTTTGCATCTTAAAGGGATAGTGCACTGTCTGGGGGTTGTTGATATTATTTCAATTTTAGTCTGTTTTTGATTGGCCAAGACAATGAGCTCCAAAAAGTAGCTGGTATAGAAATGTAATCATGTTAGCCTCCTGAGGTTGTACACATGTATGGTACGTGATTATTCTTCAAAAAAAAAAACATTTAATCATTTTTTGTTGGAAATATTTCCTATGGCATATACAACCTGAGAATGCTGTAAAACAAGAACTGGCATGACATAAAAACTTATATTTGCGTTTAGAATTGTGGATTAACACAAAAAAATAATCTGTTGATGTTATCCAACCTCTAGAAACATTACTGTACAAACTGCACAAATTCTCTTATCTGAATGAGCTCCAAAGGAGTGAAACACTTCACTCTGGGCCATGCAGGCGCTAATAAATGCTTAGCATTGCACTGTGGTTTATTTACAAGTTATTTGGTTAGAGGCTTAGACTCTACTGTGGTGTTGTTGAGAGGAGTGACCTCATTTGCTCCTGTTTAAAAATCCAGCTGTCTTAACTTATAGAGTTCATAAAAATGTTACATGGGGATCATTTTAATTCATCATACTATCTCCTAAGCAAGTAACTAATGTAATACAATATACCTCTCAGAATTTAGCCCTCTCTCGCCAAAATGCTGTTTGAAAACATATAGTTTTATCAGTTAAGTGCTTCAATAAAGATTTTTATAAAGGAAAAACTAAATCACATAGAGCTGTCACTGACTGGATGAAGTGGTTTGCCTTTCTCTCTTTCTCCCTCTTTCTCTCTCTCTCTCTCTCTCTCTCTCTCTCTCTCTCGGTTGGAAACGATTAATCTGCCACGTGGTGCTTGTACATCTTGAAACCATTTTGGTGAAAGTGGAGAAGAAGGAGACCATGCTCAGCAGGCTTTATTTTGTCCCTGTAATGAAGCCGAGAGGCCTCAGACTTACTGCTGCAGTGGCAATTAAAAGATAAAATTACAATAGGCTGGTCGTGCCTGCCAAAATAACCAGGTATCTCACTGATTGAGCGTGTTTGTGCAGCCTGCAATGATACTGAAATGCACTTAACGAAAGCATTTTCTAGCCAGTTGATCTGATGTAGTTTCCATCGCTTGTCCAGAGACATGTACTCTACTCCACGCTGCTGTTACCATTTAAGAGGAAATCACACACTGGGATCACAATGCACGCTTGAGACATTTCCAAAATGACACAACGAAAATGAATTTCCGTGGCGCTTCATTGGTACCTTTCGCTGTCTGCAAAGTGAAGTGGCTTATTTGGATGTGGAATAGAGTTGGAATTTAGTAACGCTAATGAATTTCAAAATTCACTCATCCCCTGTAATATTCCATTGTAACCAGTTGCCACCATTGTTGCCAGATTGGGCCGATTCCTACCCAATTGGGATATTTTTTTAAATGTTATTGTGCGAGTGAAAATGGCTTTGGTCGGGTTCACAGTTTTCAAATCTGGCAACACTGGCAGCTACTTTTAGATAGTAGTAGATAGCTGGTGATTTTTTCTTCAGTGAAAATGTTTTGTTCATTTAATGTACAGTTCAATCAGTCAAGACAACCCCAGAATAAGCTTTATTTCCCTCTATTTAGTCTCAGTAGGAATTTCTACATTTTCTAATGTTAAAGCAAATTTAGCTAAATAAGCATGGATAAATTAACTGTTAACTGTTATCATCATTTGTTATTGTCTTCCCTTAACCTCCACCCTGCACCCACCTTTCCCAGGGACCACAGACCATAGTAAAAAAAAAATCTGAGAGGACACCAGATTTGGATTATTAAACCATTTTTCCATTCCTTTAAAAAGAAAACTGTAAAAGTTTCTCAAAACCTGGAAATTAAATCTTGTCATATACTGTTCTTGCCTATTGAATGACGTTCAAGTGTTCAGACATGTAAATGATGTCATACTAGATAAATAGCTCAACATGCTAAAATGCTTACTATGAAAAAAGATGAAGTATAAAATTATAATTATAATTACTAATTCGTACCTAACATGAACAAGAACACATTTCAAGAAACTCCTGTCTCAAATATTGTGTATATATACTGAATGGATCTTGAACATTTGATAGATAAAATTAATACAGTTAAATGTAAATGGGACAGTGACAAAAAATTTTTTGTTTTGGCTCTGTACCCCAGCACATTGGATTTGAAATGAAACAGTGAATAACTAGTATTTCAGATACTAGCATTTTTGGTGAGTCAGATTTGTTGGGTTATGAGTAAATATCATCTGAGGTTCAATGGGACGTATGACTCACATAATTCTGAGTAGGGCCAAAGGCTTGTATGTGCTTGCACTTCAGTCCTCCGTCGTGGTGGTTGCGAATTTTGTTTAAAAATTTTTCACAACCAAAAAGCATGTAATAGATTGTCAGCTCCTGGCTCGCCTATGTCAACCACTGTGTCTACACAGAAGTCAGTGGTAAATTCCCTGAACACACCTGAAAGCAACAGCACTCAGAATGAAAGCAGTCTTCTGCAAGTGTGAATGAAGTTCTCTTCTGAACATCCTAAGCGCATTGGTCATGAGCTCGCTGCCACCATTGCTACCGAGTCAAGGGTCTAAAGAACACACGATTAGACCTCTGACATAAATAGGAAGTCCTTCCAAAATTTCCGAAACCGTGTGGCTGCTGCAGAATAAAAACAAAAGCCTGAAATACTGTTAAGATGCAGGTTTTTATTAAATCTGTACATACTAAAATATACAAAAACACTGAACATCTGCCAAACCAGCGGCAACAGACATTAAAAGGATTCTCAGGACAGGTCTTCAGCACCTTTCCAATTTGTGCTTCATGTATGTGGTATCATTCACCATGACGTATACCCCATTCTCATGGACTTTTTCTGCTCTACATGCCCTAGACCAGTCTACAAGGGCCTTTCACACAAACCAGATGGATTATCACCAAAAGGAAATACACTAGGACTGAAATGCACAAAGTGCAACCTCGGCAGATTGAAGTTTTATCTCTGTATCAGACACTCGCACACACACACACGATCGCTGCATGTGCTTTTGAAAGTGATGTAGTCCCACGCATGAAAGAGGCAATGAGATTTGCAAAATCTCCCACAATCATGTTCTGTGTTGAATTTTTCATTTTTGTGTGTGCTTTTATATCTCTCCATCTAACTGCACAGCAGTTTGTAAATGGTTTAAATTTGAAATTTCAAGGTTTTTCGGTAAATGAGGTGGATTATGATAGACAAATGTGGATTTTGTTAGCCCACATCTCTCTCTCTCTCTCTCTCTCTCTCTCTCTTACTCACTCACTCACTCACACACACACACACACACCAACACGCACACACATGAATACTGCTTTTTCTTGATGTAACATCTGCTGTAAAACACAAAAACAAACAAAACTAAACCAGCAGCGCATCTTTAAGTCTGATGTCTTGTAAAGCTCATCCAATCATGATAAACAATGCAATTTACAGTATATTATTGGGGATGCTGGATAAAATACTTCTTTATGAAAGCATTTTGGGCACAAAAAGAATGTATTATTTGATTCCATGAGCCTGCTATACATCTCATGACTTTTTTTTGATTAAGGCCAAAACAACTGATTTAATTTTAAAATAAATTTTCAAAGAATAATTGTGAAAAGGTTGTAACCTTCAAGGCTGCGTAGCCTTTTCAGTAACTGCACTTTGTAAAAATGTAATAGGTATCCTGGATGCCCGAATGAACATGCACACGCAAACACACACAAATCGAGCTGCGCGGAAACGCACACAGAGACCTGACACACCTGATTATACACTCCAGCCCTGGATAACGTGATACCTGAAACACTGTCACACCTCGGACCAACTGATAACAGAAAAGAACACACGTATAGAAAAACACACTGAAAGCATAACGAAAAAAACAACAGATACTCTTGTAATAAGCATTTCATAACTGAACCAGAGAGTTCTGCATCCTGATCTGGCACCGAGTGCTTGGGTAAGAACAACAATACGAAAATAAAAAGCTTTGTTTCATAAACTAAGGTTTTCACGGCCGTTCCATCTTTCATCAGTTCTAGGTTTTAGCCTTTCGGCATTAGAAATGGCGCGACTTCAAGTCTCCATCCTTCGGTATTGTGGCCCACAGGGCTCTTGCCGGGCTGATTCTGTAGAAAGGCTCGACCTTGTAGCTTAGTTAGAGTAGCAACACTGCGCAGCTGAGATGTGAACTGTCCTTGCATCGATCCAGTTGCTTTTACGAGTCTCCAGGAAAGTCAGCGATACGAACATTAACACAGAATTCAAAAACGAAAGAGGATCGAAAGCATTAATGCATAAAGTGGTCACATCAATTTCTGACTATGTACGTTAAAACAGATTTGGTCCTCGGCTATATCATTTTTTATCACTTCGTATTACATATAGATGTATGTTTTTTAATAACAATTCGTGAAACAAATTCACCGTTTTCTAAAATGCGTGACACGATCGTAAATCCAACATAAATTCCACCCTATCACTCTGGTCCGCAAAGAATAAAACCAACTCTGCTGACAACACACTCACCACAAAAGATTGAGATTTCTGAATAAATAAAGCATGATTTGAATTTCCAGATATAAGCCATACCAGCAATCCCTTTTTCTGCTTAGTCACTTCTATACTTTGGTTGACAGTTTTTTTAGAGAGAGAACCAGAATTACACGTAGCAGCCGTTGATGTCAAACTTCTATAATGATGGGGTCGGTAAGAGAAGGGTAGTTGACCTACAGTGCAAAAACATTCTATCCCCGAATCAACACAAACACATATCAAAATATACTCAAGGCATTAGCATTCTTGTCGTGTGTTCCAGTTTGACACCTTATAATTGAACAGAATCCTTTCTAAAAAATATCAATCACCTCAGTATGAGCTAAATAATTTGATATAATGAAATGTAAAAAAAAAAAAGGAAACATCTTTCACCTGATCACTTTTAGAAAAATATGCTATTGAAATTTTAAATGACCTCTTGGATTTGGTCTAAGCTTTTAACCCTGCCCTGGGTTGAAGTGCTGTGCATCACATTTAATCTTACTGAGCACTCCCAAACGCACATAAAATCAGATTTCACCCGAGAAATCAGGCCAAAGAGCTCAGCGATCTATGGCTGGTAGCAAAGGACAGTTTTATATCATAAAGCTGAGAGCCTCACAGAATCTCGGAAATGTGACTGTAGTAAAAATAAAAAAAACCTGAAAACTCAAACGCCTTCCCCCTGATGAACTTTCAAAATGGCGCCACGTCCAGGGGCACCCACGTGGCGGCCCCTTTCTAGTCCGCACGGCGACATACAGTAAGCCCTTCGCGTGCACCAGTCCAGGGCTTGAGCCGTTTAACAAGGTCTCTGTCCAGCAGGCGTCCCGTGCGCCGTCTCCTCCTCCTCCGACACGCGTAGGAAGTCCTCCCGGCCACTAGGGGTCCTCCTCCATGTCGTCGAGGTTGGGAGACATGATGAAGTGCTTGGGGTAGGCCAGGCTGCGCTCGTCGGCGTACTCCTCCCAGCGGGCGTCGTCGCTCTCGTGGGTGATGTAGCGCTCCCCTCGCCTCGTCTCGAACTCCCTGAGGTCCAGCCACGTCTGATAGTCCTGGGGGGAAAGCAGCAGGGGTCGCCAGGTCACCCGCCATGCGCCTCTGAAAAGCCAGGCTATGAAATGTGTCTGTCACAGTGCGCATTACCTGGAGCCAGGGGTGGCTGAGGGACTTATCCACACTGTAGCGTTTCCTCATCTTCACTTGAAGGAGGTTGTTTATTAAGTCCGTCGCTACAGGAGAGAATTGACATAACAGCCTTACTCAGACACGAGGGAAAGCCAACGAGAAGAAATGCACTTTAACCAGACTGAGGCAAACCAGATTTCTGGCTCCGGTACAGAGGCTGACTAAGTCTACATAAAATGTAGCGAAGGACATTATTTCAGTGTGGAACAGCGCAGGTAGCCCGAGTACTACGAAAACACGTGCCAGAAGAGAGAGAGAGAGGGGGGGGGCGGGGGGGAAAGGTGAGTGGAGATTAGCATGTGAAACGATAAAGGTTGAAAATACTTGTGGGGAACTTTCAGTGTGGAGGGGTGGAAGGGCACGGGCTGAAGGGGTGATTCATAGAAACCGCTCGCTGAAGGTCAGGACCACCAATCTGAAACCGCGGTGATCTCACCAAACAGACGCGTAGGTGGTCCGACGGCTGGCCTGCTACAAATCAAAGTCTCGTTTTGAGACGTAGCGTTTAAGTCAGCTCCTCTGCAGCCTCCCCGATATTACTGAGGGTCACCTACACCCTCAGGTTCAGCTGTGTAGAACATATCCTTGCACACTTCTTTTTCCCTCCTTTCCCTCAAAACAATAAATAAAAATAAATCATACATATTGAGGACTGTATATGCTTTGCATATATTACTTGCATATTTCAGGGCAGGCTTTATAAAACCTACACTGTACCCTTTTAGAGGCTCCAACAACTTAAACAATTTTACTGCCCTGTTACATTATTAGGTCGACAATGTAATTTCTGCAATAGAAGGTTCTGGATGGATATTAGCAGAACTATGTAAGGCTGTATGGTTGGCAAAGGCTTGTAGAAGGCAGGATAATATGTGCAGCATGATGGGACTAAATATTTAAATATACTTCTCCCTCACACACAGGCTCACATACATATATTCATTCTCTCTCTCTCAATTTAACTCAATACGCTTTATTGGCATGACAAATTTGCACAATTGTATTGCCAAAGATGATTACCTCTCTCTTTCTCGCTCTGTCTCTATCTCTCTCACTCTATCTATCTCTCTTTATCTCTCTCTATCTCTCTCAATAGCTATCTCTCTCACTCTGTCTATCTCTCTCTTTCTCTCTCTCTATCTCTGTATATCAAATTCAAATGCTTTAGTGGCATGACATATTTTAAAAAATGCTTATTGCCAAAGCGTAGTGATAACAAAAATCAGAGTAAGAATATATAAAAAGCAAGCAGCAACAACAACAGCATAAATGACAGTCACATAACATTGATTAACTATTAAATTAACTACTAAATACTATTAGTCTATTATACTCTATTCATTCAATTTACTATTATGTTCACAATAAATCCTTTTTGGTTAGATATTTACTTACTGTCCCTGAGGTTGTGACAGGCCAAAACACATTTATATTTAGCCCCTAATAGGACTTGCAGCTTCTGTTCATTTGTAAGGGAGTTTTGTTTTGCATGTTTCTTTTTGCACCTTCCTTTTTCCATTGCCAAGGTGTGGTCACTGAGCCTGTACTTGGTCAGGATTTGTCTCTGCTTTGTATCTCTACCAAATTGGTAAAGCAGTGCTGGTCTGAGTTTGGTTAGTGAGTCTCATGATCAGCTGACTGAGGGGACTCTTTTTGGGGTTCAGATCTTGGGTTTTTAGTGCTTGGAGACTTGATTTGACATGCATCCAAAATTTAAAAAATGTTTATTATCAAAGGGTACTGGCCTAATTCTGCCCTGTATGCATTGCTGAGCTAATATTCTGCATGCAAGGCCTCTACAGGATGCTTGTCCTAGTTTAGTCATGAACTGAGTGGACCCCATACTTCACTTCCATATAATCTATCTCTCTCTCTCTCTCTCTCTCACACACTCAGCTAAGCTACCTTCCGATGAGATCTCCTTCCAGGGCGTGGGTGGGTACATGAAGGCGGCGTTCTGGATCTGGTCGTTGATGTCCTCGTCCTCGTTGAAGGGGAAGGTGCCGCTCAGGCTGACGTAGACGATGACGCCCACCGACCACATGTCCAGCGAGCGGTTGTAGCCTTTGCTCCGCAGGACCTCGGGAGCCAGGTAGGCCGGGGTGCCCACCACTGAGCGGCGGAACGACTTCTCCCCGATGATGCGGGCGAAGCCGAAGTCACACAGCTTCACCTGCGCATTCACGAACATGCACGCGGACACACACACACACACACACACACACAGGCACACACAGGCACACACACACACACGAACACACACACGCACACACACACGCACACACACAAACAGGCACGCCAGGTAGGCCACACGTACATACACACACACACAGAGGCATGCACACATACACATACACACACACATGCAGACAAAGACACACAGACACAAAGACATGCACGCACACACATAAAAACATGCACAAAATGAGTGTTATGGAACAGTCACATCTCATGGGGATGAATACTCTAACATGGAGAAATAACAACACCTATTCATGGGGAATGTGACTTCATTTAAGTGGCCAGCAGGTTCTCAGCACCTGATGCACAATACATCTAGACCCCCTGTCTAAAGTACAACTTGTAATGAGGTTATTGAGCTTTGAGGAGCAATAAACCCTAAAACCACAGGGGCTTCTGAAACAGGAGGCAGCCTGGCCTAGGGTGGCTTCAGCCTTGTGCATTCAGCTGTGCTCTGATATTTACCTGTGGAAAGGGCTCAGCTGAAGCTAGCAGCACGTTCTCAGGCTTCAGATCACAGTGGACAATGTTCTTAAAATGGAGGTGTCTCAAAGCCACCAGGATCTGTGGGAACGAAGCATACATCAATGGAACCATTTCCATTTGGCCTTTAAGACTTCAGGAGTCAACATTTGAGTCACACATAATAAACTGCGTATGTGATTTTGAGGTTACTGTACCACATTTTTTAAGAATCTATGCCTAAGATAAAAAGATACAATTGTCTAAACTCCATGTGTGTCTGAATGACACATTACAGGGTGCATTTATTACAAATGTATTACATAAAAACAATATGACCACGATTCAATCAACACATGTACTTAACATTGACTTTTTTCTTCATAAACACAGTTTGTCAAGAAGCCGTGGGCAAGAAGGTGGGGCCGTGGGCGAGAAAGGCGGGGCCGTGGGCGAGAAAGGTGGGGCCGTGGGCGAGAAGGCGGGGCCGTGGGTGAGAAAGGCGGGGCCGTGGGCGAGAAGGCGAGGCCGTGGGCGAGAAGGCGGGGCCGTGGGCGAGAAGGCGGGCCCCTGGGCGCAGCGCCTGATCAGCCTAGCGTGAGGGGCGGCTCTGGCTCTCCTTCTCCGCCATGTGCCAGTGATTTTTCCCTGAGGGGCCCCGATGTGTGGCGGGATTCAAGAACTCAGCCCGTAAACCACATCAGGGCTGTGGCACAGAAGCAGCTAATCCAGGCCCAGTGGAGGGCTTGTGTACTCCGATGAGGTTTCTTTCTATAAATCACCCTGCCAACCGCCATGCCATCAAACTCCGGGCTGGAACTGCCAGAGAGCAAGCAGGTCCCATCTTTGACATGATCCAGCCCAGAGGCCCATAAACAAACCCTCAAACCATATAAATAAATACAGATCTCTGGCAAATGTAAGTCAACCATCAACATAACGAGACGCGCACAGCAAGCACACATGCGCAAATGCATACACACACACGCAAAACGAAACCTCAAGACTCAAAATGAAATGGACATGTATATACAGCGCATGCACTCAATCAATCACTCATGCACACACACACACAATGAAACCTCAAGACACTCAAAATGAAATGGACATGTATATACAGCGCATGCACTCAATCAATCACTCACGCGCACACATACACAATGAAACCTCAAGACACTCAAAATGAAATGCACACATGTACTGTATATACAGCTCATGCACACGCACACACACAAATACACATACATACAAACACGCAAACACAAAACACATGCACACACACACATACACAAACGCACATATGCATACACACACACACACACA